>NW_008480631.1:0-2476 GCF_000622305.1 Nannospalax galili
TTTTTTTTGTTTTTTTGAGACAGGGTCTCTCACTGGCCTGGGGCTCACTGATGAGGGTAGGCTGGCTAGCCAGCAAGCCCCAGGAATCCTCCTGTCTACTTCCCCAGTGATGGGATTACAGGTGTGTGTCATCACACCCAGCTTTATTATGTGGTTTCTGGGGATTGAACACTCATCTCCCTACCTTTTTCCTTCTTTTCTATCCTATTTGTTTTGTTTTGTTTGTTTGTTTGTTTGAGATAGGGTCTTGCCTATGTAGCCCACGGTGGCTTTGAACTCACTATTTAGCAGTCCTCCTGCTTTAGCCTCCTGAGTGTTGGGACTACAGGTATGTGCCACCATGTTTATTCTTAATTCTGTTCTTACAATAAGCCTGTGAGATGGGCTCTGTTGCTATCCCCATTTTACAGATGAGGAAACAGAAGAGGCCAGACTTAAGATACAGAACCTAGATTTGGACTTGTGTTCACTGACCTCTCTTCCTGAGCTCTTCATTATTTACTTTTCACTTTTGGTGCTGGAGATGGAACTGAGCCCAGGGCCTTGGGCATGCTAGGCATGTGCTGAGCTCTATCCTCAGCTTCCAGGCCTGGGTTCTCATAGCCTTGGCTGTGAGAATTCAGTGTGATGAAACCATGAAGAGAAAACACCTCAGCTGCATTCACACTGCATTCAGGATTGTGAGGACAGAATGTCAAGTTCGGGAAACTGCTCCTTCCTCTTTAACTGGCCCTTCCAGCCTCCCTTCCTGCTGTCTCCCACAAATAATGGGATGCCCCAGCACTTCTCTTCTGATTGGGAGGCTGTGTGGGGTCTCACCAGGGAGTACGGGAAGTGCAAGGGGATGTGGCCAAACCCTGGGACTGTTCTCTTCTGCAGCCTCGCTGGTGTACCGCCTGCCCTTGTCATGGGTGGGACCCAAGCTGCCCTGGAAACTCCTCCATGCAGCCTTGCACCTGCTGGCCTTCATCTTCACTGTTGTGGGGCTGGTTGCTGTCTTTCAGTATCACAACCATTCAAAAATTGCACACCTCTATTCCCTGCATAGCTGGCTGGGCATCACCACTGTCATCCTCTTTGCCTGCCAGGTAGGTGCCTCTACCCTCTCCTCCTGGGTTCCCATAGCCAGGTCTAGCACCATGGGCTCTAGGGATGGTTTCATTGACCTCAGCTCCAAATATTTCCTCTGCCCTTTACCTGGAGGGTCTCACATACTGCACATATAGACTTAGCTGCTTGAATGGCTGTGGGGAGTTGGGGTTTCAATTCTAGGCCTGTTCCTTATAGCTGTTGCACAGCCTATTGTCCCAGAGTCCTCTGGGCTGACTTTACCATCCCATACACCATGCTGACTCTGATCTACCCTCTTTTCTGCTTTCTCCATTCCATCTTTTTGAACTGAAAGCCATTCTAGAACTAATTTTATTATTCCAACATGAGTCCTGGCTCAAGTTATTTATGAGCCAGGACTGGGAAGAGGCTGAGGCTGAAGAAGATGGCTGGGTTTGCTTGGTGAGCACATCGCAGTAAGCCTTTCACACACCAGCCTAGTTGCTTGTGTAATAGAAATGAGCAGACTGCAGTTAGGTGTGTGTAGTGAAGGCTATGCATGGTTGGGAGTGTTTGAGTTAGGAAAAGAAGGCTAGGGGATGAGGGCCAGCAGGGACCATCGGGGTGGTGGATGACTTGGGGCACCTGTGGTTATGCACGGTTGCTCCAGAACTTCTTCCCACGTGCTTGTGTCCACAGTGGTTCCTGGGCTTTTCCATCTTCCTCTTGCCCTGGGCGTCCCAGTGGCTGCGAAGCCTCTTGAAACCTGTGCATGTCTTCTTTGGAGCTTGCATCCTCTCTCTGTCAATCACATCTGTCATTTCCGGCATCAACGAGAAGATTTTCTTCGTTTTGTGAGTGCAAAGGGGCCTGTATCACTAAGGCAAGGGGGGAGCAGGGACTTGAGAAGATGTGCCCCTAGGACCAGGGCAGGTAAGCCTCTGGGCTTGGGTCCATTCCTGATCTGAAATGTGACACAGTTGGCCTGTCTTTAGGTTGAAGTTGGTAAATTGGCTAGCAAATATTTATCAATCATCAAGTGATATAGTACCTACTGTCAGAAACTACTACTCTAAGCACCTTACCTTTAATTTTAAGTACCCTACAACATGTGTTTTCTCATTATGAAAGCATATATGATGAGGTGCAGAGAAGTAACTAACTTAACAACACACAGCTTAGCAAGTGGCAGAGCTGGAAATTGAGTTAGGCAGTCTCCAGCCTGTGTCTAACCACTGCTGACCTTTGTTTTGAGGCAGTGTGGTGCAGTAAACAGCAAATAAGATTGGAAGTTGGTCCTGGGTTTAGATCTTGGCTGAAGATCTTGACTGAAAGTTCATTTCCCTGTAGAAGCTTCAGTTTTCTCATGCATAAAGAGCACTACAGGCCCGGCGTGGTGGTCCACGCCTTTAATTCCAGCACTCAG
>NW_008480632.1:0-2324 GCF_000622305.1 Nannospalax galili
GTGGTGTGCACAGAACGCTGCACGGCCACCTCAGAATGTTTGCCAAGACACATCTTATCCTGCATGAAACGAATCACAGCAAATGTACATGTATTGATTCCACACAGTCAGCTCTCTATTCATAAAGAAATCAAACTAGAAATCAAAGCAAGACCATTATGCACATTGATATAAAACACAATCCTTAGAAATCATCCATAGGTTAAAGAGAGACTCTCAGAGGGAACCACAAAATCAGCCCGAACAGAAGGAAGAAGTCCACATCTCAAAGTTTCTGGGATGTAGTTCAATCAGTGTTGAGATGGAGATTTATTTTACATAAATGATTTTTGATAAATGCTCTCGAGAAATGGTGAAAGCTCTCAAATCAATAATTTCTGGTTCTACCTCAAGAACCTGGAAGAAGAAAAGAAAAATAACACAAGAAAAAGTAGGAACAGGATACGGAGGTTAACACATGTGATCCCACCACTTGGGAGGCTGAGGCTGGAGGACTGTCATGAATCTGAGGCCATCCTAGGCTACACAGAATATCCTGGGCTACAGAGTGAGACCCTGCCTCAAAAACCAGGAATCACAAAAAGACAAGAAAGGAAGAAGAAAAAGAAAATAAATAAGAAGAACAGGGTAGGGGCCAATGGGATCGAAAAAAGGAGTTCGGTGGGAGGCAGAGGATTAGATAAGATCACGGGAGAGAATATGATCAAAGCACATGCTACATACATATATGGAACCAGACTGTGAAGATAAGAAGGAAAGAAAGAAATGTAGAGAAAATCAATTAAGCAAAATGCTGGATCTTTTAGGAAATCTACAAAATTGTGACCCTGTCTCAGAATAGAGGAAAAAGGACGGAGTAAAGACACATGACAATCAGAGCCTCAGACACTCTAGGAGCTACAACTACACGTCGTACAACCCAGGGAAATGCTAAAAGCAGGTCAGCAAGACACTCACTCTCATACATTCAGAAACTCAGAAGCCCAGACCTTGAAACTGTACCAAGGGATCCGGGATGATACTGTAATTAGTAAAGAAATAGAGTTTTAACGGAGATTTCCTAAAGAGAAATTTCTATACTCATACGATTTTTCCAGAGAAGTCTAATATTTAAAGTTGAGTTAGCATCGTTTTTACACACTATTTCCCAAAAAATAGGAGAGGAGATACTATGCTGCCTCTTGAATGATGGTGCCTTTCCTGCACAGAAGCTGTTAGCTTCATGAGGACCCATTTGTCAACTGTTGGTCTTAATTTCTGCCCTGTCGGGTCCTTTTCATAAAGCCCTTTTCTGGGCCTGTAAGTCGCAGTGTGCTCACTTCTTCCCCTTCTGGCAGTTGCAGGGTGTCAGGCCTCGTGCTGAGGTCTCTGATCCATTTGGAGTTGAGTTTCTTATACGGTGAGAGGTTAGGGTCTAGCTGCATTTTTCTACACGTGGCTATCCAGTTTGATCAGCATTGTTTGTTGAAGATGCCGTCTTTCCTTCAAGTCTGTCAAAGATCGGTGGTTATATCAACAACGGCATCTATGCAGGTCTTCAGTTCTACTGCTCGACCTCAGTCAGAATGGCTAAGATCAGAAAAAACAAACGACGATAAATGCTGACATGGATGTGGAGAAAGAGGGGCACTTTTCACTACCGGAGGGAGCACAGATTAATACAGCCACCATAGAAATTAGTGTGGCGGCTTCTCCAGAGACAGATGTGATCTACCATGTGGTCAAGCTTTACCACTCCTGGGCATACTTCCAAAAGTTCTATATCTGACTGCAGAAATACCTGCTCATCCATGTTCAATGCTGCATCACAGCACCCAGGAAATGGAAATGGCCTAGTCGCCCATCACCGAAGATGGGGTACATACATACACACAATAGAATACTCTTTACCTGTAAAAAATGCAATTCACATGTAAATGGAGAAATCTGGAAATAACCCTTCTAAGTGCGGTAACCCAGGCCCATAAGGACAAACGCTCCATGTTCTTTTCATAAGTGGGTGCTAGCTTTGAATCTTTAGGTATGTGTGTTTAGAGTACTCTTGTGTCAGTCCACGCCAGCTGAGGAGAAGTCAAAGAGGACAGGAACCAGTTAGGGCCTTGGTGGGGGAAGAGGGATGGAAGGCAGGTGACATGAAGGAGGAAGGAAATGATGGACCAGGAAGTGGTAAAGGGAGTGGGGGTGAGAGAACATGGCTGAAAAGTGCATGTGAGGAGGGGTGACGTACACTAAAGACCTTTGAAGAAACACGTGGAAACCAGCTACTGTAGAAGCTTCCTAAAACACCACACACACACACACACACACACACACACACACACACA
>NW_008480633.1:0-2475 GCF_000622305.1 Nannospalax galili
GATCCAACACCCTCTTCTGGCCTCTGCAGGCACTGCATGCATGTGGTACATGGATGCATACACATACCTGGGTACATACGCATAAAAATAACAATTTTTTTTTTTTTTTTTAAGTCTAGTGTGTTGTTTCCTTCAGATTAAAACTTTGTTTTCTGGGAGGGAGAGAGGCACTCATAAAACTCACAAAAAGTTACAAGATCAGGAAGCCTTCATCTCCGAGGCTACGTAAGCAGTAAAGAATTGCCTGGGAAGAGATTCTTCATGGTGCTGCCTACACGCTGTGCAGGGAGCTCCAGAGACAGCTTTCTTTATGGCATCATACATGGTAGGATGGCCCTTTGGGGAATGCGGCCGTCCCTGAGTCACACATGCTTCTGTAAGTGTCCCAATAAACTCACTTGTTCACACCACGCTAGACTTGAGTAGAATCATTTCTTGTGTCTGTCACTGGTGCCCTGTCTGGAGTAAACAGACATTTGTTCGTGCCGCCCAGGAAGCTATGTAATGTCTAATCTAAATGTACCACACGTAAGCAGCACATGACCACTCTGTTCCTGTTTTCCTTCTGATGGTGCATGGGATGGAAGTCAGGCCTGGGTTTGTACCTGGATGACTAGCTGGTAGATCATGACCAGGCTGACCAGCATGCTGATGTTGGCCAGCAGGGAGAAGATGGAAAGGACGCGCAGGTTCCGGATGAAAACCAGCAGCACCAGGAAGGGCAGGAAGGCCAGCATGTAGAGGCGCGAGTCCATGGTGGGCATGAGGACCACCGTCTCGTTGTTGTGGCAGTTGTTGGTGGTCCCGTTAGCCGCCTCTATCACCTGGAATGAGAAGGAAGGAAAAGCCATCGATGACAAAGCCAGTGACTCACCTGCTGAAGAGGCTCCCGACCAAAGGTCGAGGGGTGAGAACTTGGCCTTATCCAGACACCTGTGGCTGAGGAACCTTCTTGGAGATCTCGTGGTGATCACTGAACCTTCTGAGTCTGGTGTATCCCATCTTAGCAAAGACAAAGGGATAGGAGACAGAGGAGGGGGCAGGTCACTTCTCCCTGGGGCACTGGGCAGGTTAGCATTGTTAAAGCGCTATTGAAGTCAGTGAAATCAGTATCAGTGTTGATGATAAGTTCTTTGTGCTTGTACCACAAACACTTCTGATGTTCATCTTCCTGTAAATAAGGGAAGCCGGGGGACTGTGACTCCCTAGTTGGAAGCTGTTGGGTTCCCTCCCTGCCTTGGTTGTTTTGTGAAAGAACAGTTAGCTAGACTACAGTCATGACGACACTGGCTATGTTGAACGGTTCACAGATCCTTCAGAAAACTACACAACAATCTCAGCTGAATGCTCTGGCCCCCAAAGGCACAGTCTCCATCAGGAATTGTTGTCTGTACTGGGTTATTAAAAATAGTTTTCATGTAGATGAGTATCTGCCTGCATGCATGTCAAGTACAACACACGCATGCCTGGTGCAGAAGTCAGAAATGCATACTGGATCTCTGGTATTGGAGTTATGGGAAGTGATGAGCCAGTATGTGGGTGCTGGGAACTGACTTAAGTCCTCTGCAAGAGCAGCCAGTGGTCTTAGCTAAGCCGTCTCTCCAGTTCCTATACTGGAATTTTTGCTATCAAAAGCCTCAATAAACTCTGGGTAACCCTGAAATCATTTCCATCTAGGCCAGAGGGTAACACTTGCCCCGGTGGCCTAGCAGGGGGACAGTTGTGGCAGGTGCGAAACATGCAAGGCTGTGATTGGTGCAAACACGAACTCTCGTTTGCACGTGAGGCACACCATGACCAGGACTGATGCTCCTCTGGCTGTATGAGCGGGCTGTTTGGCTCGCCTACCGAGTCAGCTGGGAGACAGGGCTGGTGCTGCCTCCCCTGGCCCTGCAACACTGGGCTCAAGAGAAAGCTTATCTCAGGCAATCCTTTGTTGTCTACTTTTCGTAGACTAGGCTGAACCAGTTACATGAGGATCAAAGCTGCAGAGACGGCAAAGACAGAGCTGGCAGACCGCCGGAGGCTGCAACGGCTGAGCACAGCAAGCAGGCCAAGCTGCAAACGCGGCAAGACAGCCGCCTGCTTTGCGGCCCGAGGGAAAGCAGAGCTTGGTGCCCAACAGGCTGAGCTGCGAGTGCAAGGTAGCCAACTACTGCCGGCTGGAGAGGAGGCAGCTGAACGGAGGGACAGCGGCCAGGGCGGAGCGAGAGGGCTGGGGGGGTGAGGAAGGACAGAGCCAGGGAAGAAAACTCCCGGCCCCGTTGCCGAGAGTTCCAGAGACTTCTGGGGAACGTTTGGGAGGAGTGACTATAACCTAGACACTTGTGTCCCTCACACTGGCTTTCTGGACTGTTGAAACCAGGCACCCTAGGGATCCAGAACTTTCCACAGGAACCTAATGCTGGGAGAAGGAAGAGGCTGAAGCCTGGTGTGGACAGGGGGAGTCTGTCTCCTGGAAAGGGGAAGCAATCT
>NW_008480634.1:0-2476 GCF_000622305.1 Nannospalax galili
TTGGGCTGCCCCTAGCATCTTGTGTTTCTGTACTTTCTCTAAAGCTTCCTTTTCCCAGCCATGTGACTGCCAGTCAGCCACGTGTCTGACCTCCCACGCAGCTCTTAAACCTGCCTGGCCTCATGTCTTTCTTTCTTCCTACTGTTCACGTCCTCAAGGCAGCTGCCAAGATTAGCAGCTCTCCTGCCCTGAGGATTTCTTTTTCTTTGAAATTCTAATATAATTGTAAAAGCTTAAAAAAATAAAAGAAACTATAAGTGGGACTCAGCCATCTGCACATGGAGCCTCCCTGTAATGCCTTGTCATGTTGGAGAACCACCCCTGTAAATAAAGGAGCAAAGATGTGTCCATAGACCGGGGACCTCCACCAACCTCAGACTCAGTACTGTGGAATGAACAATCCAGGACTCCTTACTGACTGAGACCAATAAATACAGGCTGAGACCAAAAGACTCTGAATGAAGGCAGCTATTTGACTGGCTACTCCCTGTCCTTCGTGGAAACCCTTACTTGAGCCCAGTTCTTACCAAATGAATACCCAGGAGGCTGTGCGCCAAGGGTCCCTTGAGCAATTCTCAGCTAGTGATAGAATGCTAAACAGAGGTTGGACAAATAATGTAGCTCCCCAGATCTGAGGTGGGCTACGAACGAAGGGTGAGACATTACGTGGTTTTAGAAATTCATCTCCAGCACCTAGAATGGACCTGGTGCAGGTGGTCAGTAACAGTGCTCAGTAACTTTAGATGAGTGGATATGTGCACCGAGTGGATTTCTTTTGTATCTACACAGGCTGGGCAGCTAGAATCAGTCTAAGAGGATAGACTTTCAGTGAACATGTGTCAGTATCTTCTCCCACACTAAAAGTCCAGAGATGGTGGGGCTTTTGAGACAGAAGTGGCCTTGATGACTTCCTGTCTAGGAGGAGGGGCTGGGGAAAGGCTATATTCATAGCCCTACGTCCTCTACTATAAGACCAACAAGGTGGACCATCTGGAACTCCAAATCAGGAGCAATCAGACCTCTAGAGAGTTTGGAAATTCTGTTTTCCTGACTACTTGGAAGTCTTGGTAACCCCAAGATGGGTCTTGAAGTCACTGGAGCTGACTTGCCACCTACCTTTTTCAGTTTGGAGTTTTCTTGAATGACACAGATTTCACTGCTATTTAAAGGCTTCATGCAGTTGCTGCGGGAAATTTGAACCTCAATAAGGTATTCCATGCGATCTGTGATCTGTCAGAGAACAGTGGTGCAATTTTAACCGAAAAGTCTTTGTATTCTTAAATACTTTGGTAAACACACAAATCCCTCTCATTCTTATATCTGCTTTTCTCTCCCCACAGACAATCATTAGAGAAAGGATGACACCCACTGCTGGACTGCACTGCCGTGACCAGTTACAGCTGCTACCTGAGGCAAAATACTGGGGAAAAAGCTTCCTGAAGACAAGTACTTCTAATGCCACCTCCTGTTCCAAAATCCAGATTATGCCTCATGCCCCACGAGGGCCAGAGCAGAAGGGGAAGGGTGGTCCCCCCTTTGGCCCTGTGAGGACAGCCCCTCAGTGCATTAGTCCCTTTCTAAGTCCCTTTCTCACAGACCTCTGGGAATTTCCCATGTTTGGGGGCTCTTCGTCCAAATCCCTGCCTCCCACTCAGCACAGTGTCCTTAGTGAAGAGCAGCAGTCAGTTTAAGAAATCACCATTTGCTGACTTGTTAATGCTTACATGCAGCAAAGGCTCATCCTGATGTCCTTTTAAACTTCTCTGCATATTGTGTCTGAATCTTTATCATGCCTTTCCTCATTGCCGTCTACAAGTCTCAAAGTTGAATTTGATTTTTGCTGTGCTCTAAAAATTGGCAAAAGTGACACTGCTCTGCATTAGAGGGTAGAAGCTGGTCACGGGACATCAACACTGACAGAGCTGCCCACTGGGTTTGGGAGTTAGTGATGGACTTAGAAAACACTGAGAATATCTTGGAAAGAATCAAGACTCCACAGGAGTTCCCATTTGCATTGGCTACCTTCCACTGCTCCCCTTTCCCTCTATCCTCCCAGCTCCTCCTACGGTGGCTTCCCTGATATACCACCTGCTCTCAAATCCTGCCGCCATGCCCTGCTTCTGGGAAAACCCAAATAAAACACTTCCCGGCAACCTCCTCCACCTCATTTCCTCCTGCTCTGACTTCAGGACATATCTTCACTATCAATCCCTAAAGTGGCAGCTCTCAGTCGAGACTATACACTGGTATCACCTGGTTGAATTCAACATCTATCGAGACCTGGGTCCCACACAGAGACCCTCATTTTATTGGTAGATATAGGCTGTGCAGTAGGGCATTTACATGTTCTAACAGGTTAGAAACAGTGTCTAAGAAGTCTTCCCCTGAACAAACAACGCTCCCTGCAGTTTAGAAATGCATGGCTCTGTGAAAAGGGGCACACTATTTTTTTTTTTTTTTTTTTTGGTTTTTTGAG
>NW_008480635.1:0-2480 GCF_000622305.1 Nannospalax galili
TGTGTGTGTATATATGTATATACCTTAAGAAGCTTCTGCAGTGGTAGGTTTCCATACAGATTTCTGTAAAGGCCTTTAGTGTTAGTTATCCCTTCCCATATTCCCTCTTCTGCCATGCCCTCCCATTCCCACCCCATGTAACCCTCCCTGCTCTATTATTACCCTTCTTCCTTCATATCACTGCATTTGGCCTCTCCTCACAATACCGTATTTTGAGAAGTAAAGAGCATTCTCATGTATGACTTAGGCGGTTCCTGAAGTGATTTACCTTCTCCTCTGCTGGGTCATTTATTATTGAGGGGATCCCAAAGCTGAACATGAGATGCAGAAACATGTGCTCAAAACTGAGACAGAAATGGCAAACCGCCACATTCCTCAGATTGTGGCACTGAGTGAAGCGGGGAACTCAATACCTCAGCAGATGACAAGTTCAAGGATGATGCCTGCTTTAGCGAAAGCTAAGTTGAATACATGAAACCATCTGATTTTGAATGCTCATGTGAATCATTTTGGAGCACAAGGATTAATGAATGTGTGAGAATATGTCTTTGGATTAGAATGCATTCCTACACAATGAGAATAAGAAATATGAGAAATATGAGACAGAAAACAAATACAGCATTGTTAATTTCTCACTATGAGACCAAAAGAAGCAAGGGCCTTCTTTGGTGGTAAGCTACTTTCCCACAATGCACCTGCATGTGAGGGACAACCGTAAACAGAATGATTCTACTCAGAATCAGAAATGTTCACCAGTTACTGCAAGTCTTGGCTCTGTCTTCTTTTATAAATGCCTGATTTTATTTTCAGGAACTAGTGATTAAAAATTCAAATCTGCCTATGTCTTGGTCTAGCCAAATGAACTATCTGAACAGGCATGTAAATAAAATTATCAACTATATGATTTAAAAGCATTTAGGCATTTAAGCATGTGTTTGGTTTGAGGTTAAACCAAACATACTTTAAAAGTTGGCTGACGTTTGGAAAGACTATGTGTTATGTGAACTATTTCATCAAATATAACAATAGATGATAAGTTAAATGGTTAAAATGTATAATCCACAGTGCGTTGCTTTGTAATAAGAGCAAATAAAAATCCTGTGAGAATTGTAAGATTTTTTTTGTGACTCGGGGTGATCTGAACAAGGGCACCAGCTGTTCTCTTAGATAATATCTTGGAAAACTCACTCCTGAATGAACATTTTCACACTGTAATGATCATGCATCACTACTGAATTTTTTTTAAAGATGATGGCAAATATCTGACAAAGTCAGGAAATGAGTTCTTTTCCATGACTGAACTTATCTTCCAAGACAGGAAAGAAATATGAACATCTTGCCAAACTTCATACTTTTTCAACAGTTTGGAAATTAAAACTACATTGAAACATGTGATACAATAAATACAGTTATCTACTTGAGAACTGGCCTTCTTAAAAGAAAAAATAACAATGAACAAATAATCTTAAGTTTTAGAGAACTTAACTGTAAGCTGGACAAGTTCAAAGACCAGCACAGTACATAATTTGATACCAGAATTATTTCTTATTCCTTCTCAAAAGGTCAACCTTCCGCTTCTAAATATCTATCTATTGTTAATAAGAAAGGAAGCAAACATATTCTTCTCCATGTAGGTGGGAATACTGATAAACTTCCTGACCATCTGCTTTTGTGGTAATGAGATTTAAAGAATGCAGTTTGATTAGGCCAGCCAAAACATGATCATGACTTGAAAAGGCCAGATTCATGAATGGGTGGCCACATTCAGATTTTCTTTTTATATGCAGGTTTTCTTTTGAG
Source organism: Nannospalax galili (assembly GCF_000622305.1). NCBI lineage: Eukaryota > Metazoa > Chordata > Mammalia > Rodentia > Spalacidae > Nannospalax > Nannospalax galili. Next base: position 1,801 of record NW_008480635.1, read on the forward strand.
ATCGTTCAAATTGGCACAGTAGCCTGCTGTACTGTCTTTGCTCAAATCATAATGATTGCAGCAACTGAGCAGCAGCAATAAGTTTCACTACTAGTAAATCATGCTCCTTGTTCCAACTGTGGCTTTTCGATTATGTGAATTATGCTGAGATCTTCTTTGAGACAACTTGAAATTGAACATGGGAATATTAATTTCTTGCAACTGAGACATCTCATACCACAATATGATATGCATGGCTGCTCAATGGTAATAGCTGAACAACATATTTTAAGTTGAGAGCCGTTAGGGTTCTTTTCCAGGGCAAATGTTTTCCAGATTTGCTATTGTTACTCATTAAGAAAGTAAGATGTGCATAAATTTTGATAACATGTGGTGCAACAGTATCGTACATGTGCTGTCATCCATAAAGCACCACTGATTTTCTCAATTATTTTCTTTGATGGCCTTAGTTAAGTTCCTTATGACTACTTGTACATTAGGGTAAAAATACTTCTTATGTCTATGTGATAAAATGTACTCAAAGAAGATAAGCAGGGCTGGTGAGATGGCTCAGTGGTAAAGGCACCTGCTGCCAATTCTGGAAACCTGATTCCATCCCTAGGACCCACACAGTGGAAAGAGGGAACCCAGGACCCACATGGTAGAAAGAGAGAACTGACTCCCACAAGTTGTCCTCTGAC
>NW_008480636.1:0-2477 GCF_000622305.1 Nannospalax galili
ACAGAGACTCATATCCTCAGATTTAGGCTGTAGTGCTGTCTCAGCTCAGAAGGAAACACTCAGTCCCTCACCTGTCCTTCTCCCTAGGACAGCTCCCTCTCACACCATCCCTCTCAGTGTAGCCAGGCCCCACAGTGTCCTCAGGAGAGAATGTGACCCTCCTGTGTCAGACATGAAGTCAGATGGACACTGTCCTTCTAACCAAGGAAACGGTAGTCAATTCCCTACTCAGTCTTAGCTCAAGGTCTCACACTAGGAAGTACTGCGGAGAGTTCTCCATGAATGCTGTGACCTCATCCAATGTTAGGACTTAGAGCTGGGATGGTTTTCAAGGTTCATACTATGTCTGTCGTCATGTGCCATTGCCCCTGTGGAGCTTGTAGCTTCAGGTATGAGGACGCTGAGCTCTAAGAATGACTCAACCACCTGCCCCTAGGACACCTTTGTTTAGGATGGGATTAGAGGTCATATAGTAAGAAAACAGGCAGTAGATTCACCACCAGGAGAGCTGGAGACTAACATGAGTCCCTCGTGGAATGCTCACCCCACCTCCTTCATTAAAATCTAGGTTCCAGCAGGGCACAAGGAGGTCGTTGGGGAGGCCACAGGGCAGATGTAAGAGAGTGAACAGCAGCTGGGTCTCCATGTCAGATTCTGCCTCTTCCCTTCCTCTTGTTCTTTTTCACAGATTCTGCTGTAGACAACAGCCCCCCACCCACAGGGCCCAACTCAAGATCTGGTGAGTGTCAGGGGCTTCAATCCAGGGACTTTGCTCCAATCCTGAGCTGCCAGTAGACTCTCAGCCCATCTAAGTCCTGCTTCCTGTGTCAGTTAAGCTTGTGTCCAGAAGCCCAGAGATCAGACAGAGATGCCAACACAGACCCCAGATTTCCAGTATTTGAAGTTGGGCTGCAGGAGGGCACTCACAAGCAAACAAAGGTGTTTAGTCCCAGGCTGGGAGAAGAGTAGCTGGGCTGAGGGGGAGAGTGGGGAGTCTAGACAGTCACCTTCCTGTCCCACCATGACGACTTGAGAAACAGCCGCTCACCCCCATGGATCAATTCCCTAGAATGGTAAAAGGGAGCTGTAGGAAGGCTGTTCAGGGGGACCAGAGGTAGTTTTGGTGTTGGTGTGGCCTCTTCTGGGGATGCTGAATATGACAAACCCCACCCCTGAGTGGGTCTTGGTTTCTCCAAGAATGAATGACAGATGCCTTCTCCCTGACGTTAGCTTCTTTCAGAGCTAAACTTGGCTGTGACCTCTCCTGGCAGAGGAGGACTCCAAACCTGATTCTGCAGTGGGCCTCTAAACTTTGCCACCATGATGCTGACATTGTGTGAGGGTCATTCACAGAGCTGCAGAAGGACATTCAGGCTCATCCATGCAGGGTCTCAGTTGTGGAGGAGAACAAGGTTGGAAGTCATAGTCCCTGGATGCAACCCAACTCTGCCTCTTCCAGCCGGGTGACTTGGGGCAGGTAAACTGGCTGAGGCAGAGCTGACCCATGCTGCATGATCCTGAGGAAAGGAGGTGCTGAATGACTTTAAAGTCCCAGCATGGGCCTGCATGCATTAGGTGCTCAAGTCAGCTAACACTGGGCCTGACACGTGAAGTCACTAGTGTCACAGGACTGGGAGATTACCAGGCTATTCTGATCAGGGTATCTTTGGTCTTCTTCCTGCTCTTCCTCCTCATCTTCCTTCTCCTCCGATGGAGTTGTCAGGACAAATGCAGGAAAGAGGTGAGTAAGATGTTGGTGACCTGGTTTTAATGACATTTAGGGCCCCCCTGTGGACAATCCAAGCAGGGTCTCAGGGAACAAGCCACAGAGAAACCAGCCAGACTGGGGCAAGTCAGCTTAGGAAGGCTTCCATAGAATGTCAGATCAGAAACATGTGATCTCAGTACCTGTGCAAAGGTCTGGTATTCTGGGAGCTGTTCATCTGGTCATTTGCACACTTACCCCATGTGGAGTAAAGTTCCTTTTCTTCCATGCAGTTTCTTGGAGAGAGTTTTCCCACCCCTGGCTGAGACTCCTCTCTCTTTCAGTCCAGAGTGAAATCAATGACATACAACTTCCTCCAGAAGCTGAGGAGCTAGTGCCCTGGGAGAGAGGTCATCAAAAGAGGTAACTCAAGCCCAGTAACCCAGATTCCCACTTGTCCCCGACTCCTCACCACCAACTCACACCTGATTGTGCCCTCAGATCCTGCCCATCTATTGCAATCAAGAAAGAAATGCCATATGAGAGAAGAGTGCCCTGGGGAGGGGATACATGAGGTCTGGGCAATACAGGAGTGGAGGGGAGGGGCTGCGGTCAGGGCTCTGTGGGACTGAACTCTCACTATAGACTGGAGGCATCACGATGATTCCTGGATCTGTCCCTATGTGGCACAGCAGCAGAGGGGTTTATGGAACTGATAGATCCAGGACTCTGGCCAGGAGACAACTCCCTTGTTCTTCCACATCAGATGCTT
>NW_008480637.1:0-2466 GCF_000622305.1 Nannospalax galili
TCTGTGAGTTCAAGGCCAGCCTGGTCTACATAGCGAATTCCAGGCCAGCTAGGGCTACAGGAAGACCATGTCTCAAAAAAAAAAAAATTATTTTGCCTCATAGTTTCAGGCATTTTAGTTCATGGCCTATGAGCCCCAATGTTTTGGGCCTGTGGTGGCCCATGATGAAAACATGTTGAGGGAAAAGCCTGACCCAGAAGAGAGAGGTGGGGGGGGGGGCTGGGAAGGACTGAGAGAGAGAAATCCAGTGCCTCCCCTTTAAGTGCACAACCCTTCTAACCTAAAATCTCGCACTGGGTCCCACTCACTAAGGTTCTATCACCTCCCAACACCTCCCAGTATCACCCAAGCTGGAGACACTCTAGTCTCTACATGTCTCTAAAATAAACCATTGAACACTTAATACCAATTTACAAATCTTCATTTTCAGTGGGAAGAAACTATCACTCAGCAAGGGTGTTTCCACCATGTCACACAGGCAGAACTGCCAGAGCAAATATCTAAATGCAGGTTTTCTTACTCCAAATCTAATGTTCTTTCTATACCACGTCCCTATAAAAATTCTCTTCTCAAAAGTGAAAGATGACGTAATTCCAAACAAACCTACCTTGTGAATATTTTTGTTCTCTTACATTTCCAGAAAGGAGATTTACCTGCTTTTGAGGTTGGAATTTAGTCTGTTGTTAGTACAATCGAAGAATGAGCAAGAAGACCAGGTCGTATCTACTTACTGTATGACACACCATTCCGAAGCAAAGTACACACAATGATCATCCTTTGTCATCCTTAATGGTTCCTGTGACTCAGACATTTAGGAGCATCTAAACTGAATGGTTTTATCTCAAAGTCCCTCAAGAGGGTGCTGTTAAATGTGCGGGAGGGTCGGGTCACGTCAGGCTTCTTTACTCGGGTGCGATGCCTGACCTGAGAACACTTCAAGAGCCAAAGGCTGGTGTGCCTGTGATTTCATGGACATATTCTTCTATGTAACGTGACTTCTTCACATGGTCTCTTCTCTAACGTGCTTAATTTCTTACGTGGTGGCTCAGGAAAATCAGATGAAGCTACTGTCGCTCTTGAAACACAGCTTAGGAAGCCACACTGCTTTCTATTCAATGGTAAATCAGCGAGGCTTGCCCACAGTGCAGAGGATGGAGGGTGGGCTCCACCTTTTCATAAGATAGTTAAAATTAGATCTTCAAATAGTGCCGTGGGAAATGAATCACTTAAAAAGCATTTAGTATAGTGTTTCCCATTAACTATCCATTACCTCTTGTTATTGAACTCAAATATCCTTTTTCCAATTGTACATTGTTTCAATTTTCAAATTTAGAAAGACTGTCCTGATAACCACTGGCACTATTTTTAGGTTGGTATTGGGACTCCTTCACCTGAGTGAAATAATGACCCAACCACATTACTCCCTCTGTTGACAACTGTTGCCAACATTGATCCCAAACTAGATCCACTAAGTACTGGTTCCTCCCAAAGCCCCAGAAACCTTAGCATTTGAAATTAGATTTTTGTACATTTTTCATTAAATTTTTCTGTATTTCACACAGAACATCTTAATTAATCTTAATCATCATTACCCCCTTTCCCATTGGCACCCTCCTATAGTTCCCCCCTACCACCACTGTAATTCACATAGTCTGTCATTTGAGTTAAGATCTATCATGCCAAGTTAGTGTCCCCAGACATCCCTCAGTGCAAGTCCATCCACTGGGGTCTAGTCAACCTATCTAGAGTACCTCCCTTTAAGATGATGAGTTGATCAACTGCCAATAATTCTTTGGCTAAGATTGGTGCCTGCTGCCCATTTCCACAGTTCTATGCAGAGGTTTTCTCCACTTGAACCTGCATGGTTCTTGTGCATGTTGACACCATTGCTGTAAGTTCATATGAGAAAGATCCCAAGAGCTTGTAGGGCTGTATTTCCATAAGGTCGTGTACCTCCTTCCTGGTTCTCCAATATTTCTGCCCTCTCTTCCACAATGGTCCCTGAGGCCTGGGTGGATGGTGTTTAATATAAGAGTCCTGTCCATGGACCTGCATTCTGCAGACTCTTACTCTCCACACTTTGGCCATTTGTGACCGTTTGTGTTCTTGGCCCCCTGCTGCATGAGGGAGCTTCATTGATGAGAACTGAGAGATGCGTTAGTTTCCTCTTTACCCCTAGTTCTAAGTTCCGTGAACCTTAGGTGTAGAGGTTGCATCCTAGATGTGCCACTGAGGCTTGGTCAATTCACAGACACTGTCTGTGTGTGACCAGTTGTAGAGTTCTGTAACAGTTTCCATCTGTTGCAAAAGAAGCTTCTTGATGAGTGGTGACTGGGGTACTTGCCTGAAAATGTAAGGATACATATTTTGCACATGGTAAGAAATCACATTTGTCTAGGGATATGACAACCTTTAGGTTTTCTCTAAGGTCTAAGACCTCTCCAGCCATGTGAATTTGGCTATGTT
>NW_008480638.1:0-2482 GCF_000622305.1 Nannospalax galili
AAAAAAAAAACATTTAAATCTTTTAGGTATAATGGGACCATGGAATATTAAGAAATGGTTTCATTCACTGGGCCAAAATTTACTTTTGCCTTTCACTGTCTTTTATGAATGCTGGTTTTGTTATTTGAACATTTACTTGATTGGGTGTAACCAGAACCTGTTTGTAAGCCCCTTTCCACCCTGTATGGGATGGTGGGAATAGAGGAGGAATTGGCAGGAATGGAGATGGTGATGTGGCTTTTTATCAAGACATTAAGAATGATGGAGTTAGATGTGTAATATTGTTTTCCCGTAAGCGTTCTTCTGTGTAAAAGCTACCTTATTTTTCATAATTATTGCTCCTTTTGCAGTCCATCAAACATGCTATTAGAGTTTGGGTTAGCTAAAATTCGGGAATTCTTAGTAATGTGTTCAGTAGCCTTTGGTCTAAGCTGTGCCCTTTGTCATCATTTCATTTTTAACACCACCCCCAAATATTACTGACTGTGAAAGATTTCTGTACCATCCCAGTGGAAGGCTCCTACAGGTCAGAAGCCAAGAGGAAATCCTATTTGGATGATTGCTGGGTCCTTCCAAATTAAATTCGATGCATTTCCAGCATGAGCAGCCTTTATTTCTCTTTCAGCTCTTGTCAGGAAATGGTTGATGCGGACACAGAAGGCCACTCTCGCCTTTGACAGCCAGGCTGCTCTTAGGTCTGTTCTCCAAGTCAGTCAGGATAGACTCTGTTCTCATGAGGCACCTGTACCCTATGTGTTTTCTGATATGATTGACTGATCTTGAAAATATATGATCGAAAGAAGGAGGAAGAGGCAGTATGAGCAGGCAGGAGTGGGACTTGGCTCAGCTGGGAATGGAAGCACAAATACAGTGTGCAACAGAGAAGGAGCAAATGGTATCAAAGGAGAAGTGAGAGAAAGGTGAATGAAGCCAGTGGGCTCAGATTTGCACCCCACATTCCTTGTTTCTACCTTTGTGTCATTGAGAACCCAGTAGCCTTGACTAAGTCTCATATTACTCACCTGGGAAGTGACAATAACATCTATTTTGTATGGTATTCAGTGGTCTGGCCATAAGTAGATTAACTTCTTAGCATAGTCCATAGCACATTGATAATTTTTTTGATTCTTTTAATTTGCTTGGGTTTGGGAAGTGATTGCTAAATGTAGTAGTGTAATCATACAGTGTTCCTATTCTATTATAAAATGAATTGCCTTCCATATGCATCTGTGTGACATGTCCTTCACACTCAGCCTCCTCACCCTGCAGGTGATATGTTATTGTTCATTAACAGGTATTAGTTAATTGTAAGGGCACTACGCTTGGTCATATATGAAGACACATTTGTGGATGGTAATGTTCTTGGTATATATGTTTTATCTTTATTCAAGAATCTCTAGATGTCAGTTCCCAAAATTTGATGCAGAAATAAATATCTCTGATAGTCCTGCATTACCCATCTCCATTCAAGATAAGACATTTATTTTTGTGAGACTCCCTGAAGATGCCAGCTCTCAGATGTCTAAAAGTAATCATCGATCTTGTGTATAAATAATATCTAGACTTGCACATAAGTATTTCAGTTTTGTAATAGTTATTAAATGACTAGCTCTAATCTTATTGGACATTAAAGGTAAATATTGCTAGTGAAAAATGGAGTACTAGAAATAAATAAACCAATTTATGAATTTTCAAAAGCGGATTACTCAAGAAGTTTGTGACAAAGTAAGTTCATGATACATTGTAAGGACTCATTAAATACTTGTGTGAGTCAGTAGCTGTAAATGATTTTGTTTATAGTAGACCCCAGTAATCCAAGTCTCTTTAGGAGAAAGTGAGTTTTACTTAATGAAAATTTCCCTTTATTTACTTTGAGTACATTTTTGAAACAAAGTGTTACGGTTATCAAATTGTTGCCACGTTGAGTTCTGTTTGACAAAATGGACAAGCATCATGTCTAATTTTGGGTATTAGAATGACAACATGCCAGGGTTCAGAAGGAGCATGGGTTAGAGTCTTCTCTCTTAAGCACACGACCTGCCACTTCACCATGTGTAAAATGGGAATCAGGCTTTGGGTGCCCATGGAGCTGTTGTAAGGGTTGCGGGCATTCATGTTGTGACACACTGTATAAATAGTGACTTTTGTGACCCATAATATTATCAAGTTTTTGCAAATAAATTTACTTAAATATAGTTGTCCTAGTTAGCTTTGTCAGCTTGGCACATCTAAGAATTCTAAGAAGGGAGTCTGAGTTGAAGGATGGCCCAGATCAGATTGGACTCTGGGCATATCTATGAGGGATATTCTAGACTGCTAATTGATGTGGGAGGGCTCAGCCCCCAGGGGCAGCACAGTCTGTAGGCAGGTCTTCCTGGGGTGTTTAAGAAAGCTAGCTAGGCAGGAGCCAAGAGCACCAGCAGGCAGCATTCCTCCCTGATTTCTGCTTTACACTCCTGCTAGGGTTTCTGCCCTGACTTCT
>NW_008480639.1:0-2483 GCF_000622305.1 Nannospalax galili
TCCAGCCAGTGAAATATTACCGAGCCCAGAAGCAACACAAACGTCCCACGTCCCAGAGCACAGAGGAAACCTAGCCCTGTGCTCCCGGTAAAGCCAGCTGAGGTTTCCTGGTGCTGAAGGACAGAAGACCTTCTGGAAACGGCTGACGTGCTCCAGCGAACAGCTTGCTGAAGCCCCGGGGAACCAGAGGGGACCGGCTCCTACCGCACCGTGGCGGCCGTGTCCCCTCACCAGGCCTGGGTCCACACCCGTAGGAAGCAGAGCCCAGTGGACGGTCACGGAGACCGACCTCAGGAGATAAACCCTCAGCGGGCTGTGCGGCCCGAGGCTGTGCCGGGCAGGGACGGTGCTGGACGCCTCGTACTACTGCGTCGTGTGGCTGAGTCCCAACTTCTCCACAGATCAACCTACGAAGTATTCTTCTAAGTCGGCTGACGGCGGAAGAACGCGGAGAGGAGGATGCGGGCAGGTGAAGAGCTTTTACCAGAGACAGAAAAGACGAGACCTGCTCGAACCCGGACAGGACCCGGGAGGCCACGCGCACAGAGCCGAGGAGCACGTGCAGCAGGCGGGGCGAACGCATGCGCCCTGCGAGGGAGAGCGAGGACGAGGACCGGCGCATCTTCCGGAACCCGGTGACTCAGCGCTTTCGGGTCTCCCGGTTGGGGCTCACGGGAGATATGCAAATGAGCTGGAGCATCATGGGAGGTGGGCCTTTATAAGGGAAGGGTGGGCGCCCACCGTCCTTTGCCGACTTGCTGGCGCCCAGGGAGCGCTTTTGGGGGTTGGTGCGGACTCGGGTGGTGAGATGGGGAAGGGCTGGTCCGGGAGGGCAGGGGTGGCCCGGGGCTGGGGTGCGGACCACGGGCGTGGGCAGTGGCCTGGGGCTGGTGGGCAGCCGTGGGTGGAGGGCAGGAGGACGGACCTAGCTAACCCCTTCGGTTGGTAGACCAGGCCGAGGGCACGTTGACCTTGAGACCCTTGACGATGCCAGAGCCGGTGGGTGCTGGAACAGTCCCAGGCCTCCTGGGGCTCAGGATGACCTGTGAGCACCGAGAGGCTGGGCTGACCCCAGCACGCAGCGGGGATGCTGAGCCTGACTCCTTTGCAGCTCCCAAGACATGGAAGCCAGTGCAGAGCTGAAGTTTCCGGACGCTCGAAGGCTGCCAACTTCTGCAGGGCCCCGCTGAGGTGGGACCCGGGCGTCCCGCCCCACCGGTGTCCCGGGCACTAGAAACCCCTCCTTCCTCAGCCCCATTTCTCCCCTGTTCCTTGCTCCCTGTTCTCAGCCCCTCTCACCTGTCCTCAGGTGTCCAGATCCTGTGCATCTGACCCTCAGAAGCCCCTGTCAAGTCCTGCCCGCAGCGTCCACTCCACTGAAGACACAGGGAGCGGGGCCATGTGTCCCCCAGTCCGCATGCGCCACGGGGCGAAGGGCCTGTCCTGCCTGTATGCCGCCTGGCTGTACCAGCTTGTCCACGGAGACCAGATGCAGATCTGCTTTGCTTGCTTCAAGGCTGCCTTCCTGGTCGTTAAAAACATGTTGGAGATGGGAGACTGGGAAATGTGGAGTCCCGAGTCCTCCGAATTTTCCGAGACAGAGTCTGAGGAAGACACGGGGTCAGAGCAAGACGAATGGCTGGAGTTCAGCTGGGGAGAGGGCCAAGGGCAGCCTCCTGAGGATGACTCTGAGCAGGGAGTTCCTGAGGCCCAGGCCCCAGCACCTGTAGGGGCAGTGATGGTGGGACTGGGACCCCAGTCTATGCCCACTGAGCTGGAGCCTCAGGAAGCAATTCCCCTGGACCTGGGCCCTGAGCATGCTGAGTGGACCCAGACCCTTCCCTGGAGATTCGATGGCCTTTCTCCCTGCTCACACTGGCTCATCCCACCTCTCTCCTGGGGCGATATTTTCAGTTTGAGCCCGTCTCCAGGGCAACCTGTATTGCTGGAGCTGAGCCCCACCTGGCCCATGGACCCTGTGGAGGCGGAGGCCTGGCTGGTAGAACTGAAGTTCGTTTTCTTGTTGGGTAGCTTCAGTACCACCTTCTACTTGCTGTCGATGACTCCCTGCTGGGCAGTGAGGATCCCCGTCCAGCGCTGGCAGGTGTTGCTGCACTCTGGTGAGGCGAGGTTGGCCAGGCTGCAAAATGCCCCTCAGCAGGAGGACGTGCAGCGCTGGAAGCTGAGCATCCTGGAGCCCTCAGAGCTGGGGATAGAGATGGTGCCTGCAGACTGCAGCCTGCGGAAGGGAGGCTTCACCCTGCACTCTTACTTGCCCTGGCAGAATGGCACTCCAGAGGCCTGGAGCTGGGAGCCGAGAGAGCGACTGCATGTCACAGAAGTCGTGCCTCTGAGTGAACTGCCCCTCTTCCATCCCTCTTCCCCAGAGCCCCACAACTGAAGGACTGAGGCAGCCAGCACCATCCTTGCTGTCCCAGGGCCCCAGGGACGGAAGAGCCAGTGGTTCCTGCCCTTAGCAGCCC
>NW_008480640.1:0-2484 GCF_000622305.1 Nannospalax galili
AAGGAAGGAGGGAGGAAGGAAGGAAGGAGGGAAGGAAAGAAGGAAGGAGGAAGGGAGGAGGAAGGAAGGGAAAGGAGGGAGGGAGGGGGTTCTTGGGTGAGACTTTGTATCTAGAACAATGACCTGGCACTCTAGGCTGAACTGGGTTTCATGAGCTTGTATGTCACCTGTACCCTTTGGATAAATTGTGATAGAATTTCACTCTCATAGAGTTTGTTAATCACTGTCACCTTCCTTGTGCAGTGCTGTGTTTGCTAAATTCATCCTTTTATACTGAGCATGTTCCCCCTCACACCATCTACTCTCCATCTTCCACTCTCATTAGGCTCCTTGATCTCCCTAGACAGTTTTACTCCTTAAGTGTTGTTTTCTGTTACTATATTAAATTAGTGGTGGCCACATGTATTATGAAAGACAGTTGTTATTTAGCTCAGAGTCCTGGGGGTTCAAGGATATTCCACTGGAGTCAGTGTGAGCTGAAGGACTAATTGCAGACTGGATTACAACGGAAGAGAGCATTAAACAAGGAAGGGTCACGTGACCAGGCAGGAACCAGTGGTTCAAAATGTCTGCGGCCAAGAGGGCCAACAGACTTGTCATCCCTCATCCATGCATCAGTTTCAGTGATGCTAAATTAAGATACACGTGTGCGTGTGTGAGCGTGCATGTCTGTCTGTCTCTGTGTCTGTGTGTGAAATCAAAAGAGGATAAGCAATCTCTAAGATTACATAATGATTTCCTCATTTTTATTTCCCATATTCTGTATTTCATGGTGTGAGCATGGTATCAGACGAGATAGCCCCCAAGGCATTTTCATTGGGGAAATGACAGGTTTCTGACTGTCTGAGGAATGCAGTTACCATGAAGAATTCTAGTAATCACCATTACACACAGTCTTGATTGTTTCCTTACCAACTTCCATTCTGGCCCAAATCCGTAGCTACTGGCACATAAATCTCACTTACCCTGATTTCTGCATTTTACACAATTCTCCGCAGTCAAGGTACATCCTAAAGTCCTGTAAACTGTGATTATTTTAGCTTTTTTTAAAATTCTTCCTAAGTCATCCAATAACAAAGCAGAAAACAACTGCGGGTGTGAAGGTGCTGGCTACAGAGGTGACTTCTATTAGTCTACTCTTCTAAACCCCTTGTTCTTTGATGGCCTTTTCAGATAGACGGTGGGGGAAAGCAGTCTTCGTGGGGAAATGCAGAGGGGACCTGAGGGAGGCCCAGTCATGTTAAAGTTTATCTCAGGGAGCAAAGCACATAGGAAAGAGACAGCTAGTTCATTTTCTACATAGCCTGGGGGAGAGGAATAGTATCCCAACACCAGTGTGCATTGTCACAACCCTGCAGAGCTGCAGCATCACCACACTGGACCTGGAGCCAGGGGGGGTTTAGAAGACACTCCATCCTCAGTACCAAGATCCTGCAGTTTACAGAGATGGAGCAATTGGTCCATTTCTTTGGATTGTGCTTCGGACTGTGAACTCTTTGAAGGAAAGCATTGCTTCTTCTCATCTACTTATTTTTAAATGATTGTTATTATTTGGGTGTGTGTGTACGCAACGTTGTGTCCAAGTGCCCCCGGAGGCCAGAATAAGACATAAATTCCATTCGGCTGTAGGTACAGGCAGTTGTGAGCCACTCTGCATGGGTGCTGGGACTCAAACTGTAGACCTCAAGAAGATGAGGGGACTCTCCTAACCACTGAGACCTCTCTCCAGTCCCTCGCATTTATTTATCCAGCAAGTGCAGGGCCAAACGAATAATTATTGTACAATCAGTAGGTACTGGACAATTAGCATCACCCACTTTTGGCTCAAAATATCTTACGCAAACTTAAAAGTTTAACACACATTTAACAGAGAGAAACAACAGATAAATCCAACTTCTTCGTCTGCGCACACTTGGTATTCTTGTTCACTAAATGCTGACGGAATTCTGCCTGGTTGAGTAGGATCAGATGTTGAGTAAAATCTGGAAACTTGGGGCAGATCTCATGCACAGGCGGATGTAGGCAACACAGGAAAGCAGGACTGTCAGTAGGACGCACACACTGAATACTTATGGTTTTGTGATATTGTCTCTGTTGTGTTCTAAGGCCCACAACAGTCAAGTCTCCAGGAAAAAGGATGATTATTCCACAGACACAATCTTTCAAACTATGAAGTCTCCTGTGAAGAATAAATGCTGCACAGAATTAAATTACTGGAATCTCAGTGTTCCTCAGAACCAAATTCACTTAAAATTGAAAATGTTTCCATCAATGGTAAGTTTATATCTAATTAATAATATAGTCTCTTAATATGTCCTCCATGTGTTTGGTTGTTACAGGCAAGTTATTATAATTCACGGTCCCCTTTCCCTGAAGCCTGACTTCCGTCTTCTCCTTTGCTCTGTTACGTCACATGATTTCCACTGCAGAAGTCCGAGACGCCTGTCATCCAGGCCTCAGCGCTGTGCTCTGAATGGCCCCCCA
>NW_008480641.1:0-2475 GCF_000622305.1 Nannospalax galili
ATCTGAAGCCCTCTTCTGACCTCCACAGCACTGCACGACACAGGTGTACTCGCATACATGCAGGCAATACATTCATACACAAAATAAAAATAATACAATATTTTAAAAAGAAACATTAAGAGTCAGAGGAGTTTCCTGAAATTTGCCTGAAAATTTCACTGAACAGGAGTTACAGAAAACAGCAATCTTATTACATTTATGCCTAAAAAACTTTCAAAGTAGTTGCAATTGTTGCTAAACTCAGTCGGGTCCATGCTCCAAGGAGACCAGGCATGCAACCTACGTGGCCCGTAAATACAGCTGATGGTGCCAAGGCAGAGGTAATGCCAACTCTTCCCCCAACATGTGAAGACACAGGCAGAAGCACCTGTCAATCATCTGACAAGATGAGGGCGGGGCCAACCTGGGCAAGTCAGCTCAAGCTCCAGAACACTGCTTTCTCTACAGGCCCAACAGAGAACTGTTAAAACTCTGAGGACAACAGGCATTCAAACATCAGTATTTCCCTGGCTTCCTCCTCCAACCTGTCTCTTCACACTCCAAACAAAGAGGGCTCCTGAGCCACTATCAAGTGATCAACTCCGTGAAGTGACTCAAGATCTGAAAAGTCTATATCCTGTGCCTGGATGCTCAATGCACCATCCACAAATGTGTATTGTAAACCTCCTACAGCCAGACACTCTACTGGGCTGGGAATTCAACAGCTACCGAAAGTTATAGCCAGAGTGTGCTCTGTGGGTACGAAGTGGGGCCTGGCTGGAAGCTTATGGAAAAACACCTTGGCAAATGGCTGAAACTGCTGTTGAGGAATAAAAACATTTACAATTTTTAAAACTGGGCCAGCGAGACAGACTGCCAGGAAAAGCATCTGTCACACAAACACAACAACCTAAATTTGAACCCAGAACCCACGCAGAGGTGGGAAGAGCGGACTGCACACACGCACTGTGACACGCACACTCCCACATTTACACACACTTGTCCGTGCCTTTTTCTCCGGCTTGTCCGGCTCTCGCCTCTTCTCCCTGTTGCAGTCCCCAGCGTGCTCTCCACCTTTGGCTCTTCGCCGTTCCCGGTCCTTGTCCTTCCCCGCCTCTCGCTCGGCCTCCCGGTCCTTGTTACCTCGATCCCTGTCCCCGTCCTGCCTGGCCTTCGCCCGGACTCTCTCACGCTCTCCCTGTCTCCGGTCCCTGTCGCCCTCCCTGGCCTTCTCCTGGCTCTTCTCTCTCAGCTTGCTGTCTTCTTTCGGTTCCTCCTTCGGTCTCCGCTCTGAGCTCGCACCAGAGCTTCTTCTAACCTGAAAATACAGGCCACACGCACAGGCACATGGGCGCCCTTTCCCAGCCTTCCTGAAGCTGCAGACTCAGGACATCAAGGATGTGCAGCTTGCACTCACCTCCTGGCTTCTGGAGTATTCTTCCTTCATATTCTTACTGTCAGATTCAGACACCTTGGAGGTTCGAGGGGCCCTTCCTCTTGGATCCCCCTTCTCCCCAGCTAAAACTCTCTTCACCGCCTCCTCACTGGAAAGCTTGTTGGCCACGTGTTGGGAAAGGAAGTAACACATTGACAACCAGGTTAGCCGGGTAATAAACAGGAATGTGGCATTAGTTCAATAAACAGATTTTTCTATTATCAGTGAAGGGTATTTGAAGGGTACAAAAATCACAAGAAAACGTTACTGTGACAAAGCACCTCCTCTTGACAATCATTTCTAATTAATGATCAGCCTTAACAGCAGGATCTACCCAAGCTAATGATCCCTGCCATCACTCTACCCAGCTGTCCGTGTGGACATGTGTGTGGCTCTGGCGACCCACAGGGCACTACAAATGTCTTCAAACAGAATTGCAGGATCTAATCACCATGCGTCTATTATTCGTACAGCTACTACAAAAGAAATAAAACGAAAATGATAAGTGTTGATGAGGAAGACATGGAGGCCTGTGAATGCTGGAGGATGTGCAGAGGGCGCATGTGTGGACGCCGAGGCCGTTCTGGTTGGTTTTCATCATCAACTTGACACAACCTAGAGCCATTTGGAAAAGAACTTCAACCCAAGAACTGCCTTGATGATACTGGCCTGAAGCCATGTCTGGGAGGAACTGTCTTGATTGGTGATTGAGGGCCCAGCCCACTGTAGGCAGGCAGCACCATCCCTAGGAAGGTGGGCCTGGGCTGTATAAGAAAGCCAGCAGAAGGACCAGCAAGCAGCACTCCTTCATGGTCTGGGCTTCCGTTCCTGCTTGAGTTCCTGCCCTGACTTCCCTGTGATGGCCCCTGACCTGGAATTCAAGCTAAAATAAGCCCTGTCCTCCCCAGGCTGCCTCTGGTCTTGGTGTTTATCACAGAAACAGAAAAGAAACTAGAACCTCGGATCCTCAGAGTGTTACAGAATTATCAACATAACCCAGCAAATTTCCTCCTGGGTTTACATCCAAAAAAAATGAAAACTGCTGGGCATGGTGGCACACA
>NW_008480642.1:0-2486 GCF_000622305.1 Nannospalax galili
GGGATAATAGTAAATAAATTGCCATAATAGCATTGTGCGAAAATAATAAATGAAGGATCATAATAGACAAGCAGAGTAATAATGATGAATGATTATAATATAAAGGTGTGATAATAATGGTGAATGTTCATAATAATGAGGTGCCATAATGATAAATGATCATGTAATGAGGGAAAACATTATGATTAATTATAATAGTGATATGTGATAATGATAACAAATATCATAATAGTTAGGTGGCATGAGAATTATGAATAATGATAACTGTTAAGTTAGACAATAAATGATCATGACAGGGAGGTGAGGCCATGATAATGAATGATCACATCAGTTAGGTGGCATAACAATAGTGAATGATCATAATAGTGAAGTGAGATAATAATGATGAATGATCAAAATAGCAGGACAGATAATGATGAATGATCATAATGGGGAGGTAGAATAAAAACAACGAAAGATCATAATAGTGAAGTGACAAAGTAATGGTGAATGATGACTGTAGAGGAGGGATAACAATGGTGAATGTTCATAATAGTGAGACTGGATAAAAGCAATGATCAAAGTTGTAAAGACACACAATAATGATGAATGATCATAATGCTGAAGTGGACTAATAATGATTACTGATCATAAGTGTGAAGTGAACTAAGGATGAATGATCCTAGTGAAGTGAGATGAAGTAGTGATGAATGATCAGACTGGTGGTATGTGAGATAATGTTGAATGATTGTAACAGCAAGGTAGCTTGATAAGCAATGATCATAAAAGTGACGTGGGATAGTAACTAAGGATCACTATAGTGTGGAATAGCAATGATGAATGACCATAATAGTGAGGTGGGGGAATAAGAGGTGTTGAGAGTGGGGAGAAGACAAAAGGCCAACACGTGACATCAAGTTGAAAGGAGGCTACTGGAGTGGAAAGGCGGAAGGAGGGAAGGAGGTTGGGGAAAGACAGGGTGAAAGAAATGATGAAAATAAAATTTAAGTTCCACAATAAAACTCAATTTTGGAACCTAATGAAAATTTAAATTAAAATTTAAAAAATATTAAGGTGGTACATTGATGATTAAAGACCATAATAGTGAGGAAATATATTAATCACAAATGATCATAAGAGTAAGGCTAGATAATAGTAATGGTCATGTTAATGAGGTGGAATAACAGTGATCAGTGATCATAATGGTGAAATGAGACAATGTTGATGAAATCAGGTGAGGTAATGATTCATCATAATAGTGAGGTGAGATAGTAATAATAAATGAATGAGCATAATAGTGTTATGGGATCATAATAAATGAATGATAGTAATATTGTGGTGGGGGTAATAATGAATAATCATAAGTTGTGAAAAATTATTTTTCCTTCATTATAATTCTAATATGAATATTTTTAAACTCTGCTTTTCCAATATGAGTAACATTTGCTTCAAGTAAATACTTGAAATAAAACATAGAACGAAGTTTAAAAATAAAGCTTCATATATTGACTGAAGAGCACAGCATATCTTGCCAGGCCAGTTGTTGTAGTTCACAGGATTCACAGCTGGCAAGGTATGCCCACTAGTACAATAGTGGCACAAATATGTGAGTAACCAACCACTTTCTATTTGTATTTGAAGTCTGCTTCATAGGACGGAATGCATATATGACATTGGTATCATGCCTAGGAACCTGATATTAGACAGATCACAGGCCATAAGGGATAGCCTAACATTAAATTTCTTCAAAATAGTTAGAGTTTTAAACCAATTCCTAATGACTTATTGTTATACCCATAGATCAATGTATCTCTCACCTCTCACCAGAGAAGCTTACTTATTCAGTGGATGGTGATTAACACAGAAACCCACAACTGGCCGAGGTGCAGCAAGGAACTGCTGAGCACTTATCCCTGAATAGGACACCTATATCCAACTTCAATCTTCTGCTTCCCAAGGCTTAGAGATCATTGTGGACGAGGTGGTGAAAAGATTGTAAGAGCCAGAGGTTGTGAGTATCCATGAGGAAATAGGTTTTCCAGCCAGCTGGACAGTTACTCATAGGAGCTCACAGCAATGGTGACAGCATGTGCAGGTCCCACGCAGGCTCAAACCAGACAAAAATCCCAGCATAGGCATGGGGAAGTGGGTAAGAAATCCCAAATTTACCTGAGAAACTATTGCCAACTGAGAGCTCCTGGGAGGGGGATTCAGTCTCTTCCAAGGATGAGAATCTTGGTAGGTTTAAAACTTTTTATTTATTATTTTTATTTTACATGTATGAGTGTATTTCCTGCTTGTATGTAAATGCAATGCCTGTAGAGGTCAGAAAAGGGGGTCAGATTCCTTGGAACTGGAGTTAGGAAGGTTGTTAGCTACCATATGTGTGCTGGGAACCGAACCTGAGTCCTGTGCAAGAACAGCCACTGATTTTTTTTAAAAAAATTTTTTATTTGTTATTTTTATTTTATATGTATGAGTATATTGCCTGCATGTATGTGAGTGCA
>NW_008480643.1:0-2488 GCF_000622305.1 Nannospalax galili
AATGAAATGCTTCTACTAATTATGTGGTTATTAAATAAATTTAAAAAAAATTTAAATTAATTTTTAAAAAGTATTCAAAGTTTTCCCTAATAATTCTTTGATTACCCTCCACTGACAACCCTGATAACCACATAAACATGGAATAGGCTGACCTGGACACAGTTGCAAATATGCTTAGGTAATATATTAGTCACCTTTCTCCTTTAGTGGCCAAATACCTGACAAAAGCAACTTAACGGAAGAAGGGCTTATTCTGGCTCAGTTAGACGTTAGGGTTCATCAAGACAGGGGAAGGGAGGCTGGTCACGCTGTATCCAGTCAAGAAGAAGGAGAGATGAACACTTATGCTTAGCTTTCTTTCTCCTTTTTATTCAGCCTGAGATCCCAGCCAGTGAAGAATGGTGAGTCCACATTAGGGTGGCAGTTTACACCTCAGTCCAATCCAGAAACTCCCCACAGACATGCCCAGATGTTTGTCTCTTAGGTGCTTCCAGATCACATCAAACTGACAATACTAGCTATCACAGGCAAAGACTTCAGGATGGTAGTGGGAAATTCACCTAGTGTCCTGGCCAGGAGTAGAGGTGTATGTCTTGGGCCTAATTAGGGCACTGGAGGGCCTCAATATTGCCTAGTGTTGGTACCCAGGTTTGTACAGTGTCCACAGTGGCAGCAACAGAGGCAGCAGTGGCCACGGGAGTGAGGAAAAGGAGGGATCCTGCATGGGGAAAACACTGGGACCTGAGGTACGAGCCCGGCTTGTATGTGGCCCCCAGGCTCATCCTGTGGCATCGGCATCAATAGCAACCCTGGTCTGAATAGTGGCACAGGAAGTGCTAGCATTGAGGCATTAAAACTTGTCAGTAAATTACATTGCAATGAAAGTACAGTCATGGACGGTATGATTCAGCATGTCAGGGAGTTAATCCAGAAACTTCCACCCAAGAACATGTTCATTTGACAACCTAACAGCAAAGCAAACACCGATGCAGAGTGCTAGCTTGTGTCAGCACAGCTTTAATGCCCAGCCTTAGGCTTCCCTTCTAAGATACAGCCTCCTTTGATTTTATCAACTGCTCCTGCCCTTCTCACCCCTATTTCATTCCCTGATACAGGTTTTTTAAAGTACTGCCATATTGGAGTTTTTCAATTTTCACTCAGAGTCACCTCTGGAGCACGAGAAACTGGGAGAAATATTGTCCTCACTTCTCTACATCAAGGGCTCTCATACCAGACTGTATTGCGGTGGTGGAAGAGGGAGCACAGACACAGGCCAGATAAAGCCAGGGAGCTGGGTAGTACTTCTCTCTGGGAATGGAGGACAGTTAATCCTATCAGCAGCCAAGTAACTTTTCAACTACTAAACAACAGGATTGATTTCCATTCATGCTTTGAAGTACTGGTCGGTCCATGCTGATTAGATGCATATAGACAAAATCCTTGCTATGTATGATTAGTTATAATCTCTAAACCTATCCAGAGGAAAGGTGGGTCCTGACTTATAGGTGTTAGAAGACAAAATGGGATCTACTTTCTTGACTGGAAGATGGTGGAGGGCAGGTCTATTGCTAGAGCAAGGTTACAGGGGGAAGGAGTTGTATGTTGTTTCCCATACATTGCCAGAATCCAATATGGTACCTGAAACAGCAAGTGCTCCATAAGGCAGAAGTAAAGGATGGAAGGGAATCTAGGCTCACTAGGCTGAAGGGGAGGATAGTAGTGTTCTGGGCAGTGATAGCAATGTTCTTGCTTCTAATTAGCAGCTTGTCCTTCAGAGATGGACAAGTGGAGAAAAGAGTGAGTCTGCCTCTGTCTGTACCAGATATGTTTCCTCTAGTGCAATGGAGGATGGGTGGTCTCTTCCTACAGCATGCTGGAAGATTAAGCTGTGGGGCTCCACGAAGGTACTAAATACAGGTTCTAACATCACTTCATTCCATTTCACTTTGTGAAACAAGCTCCCCGTTCATACTTGCCCCATACCTTGAGGCAGGTCATAAGTAACCCCAGTGATAATGCCACGTAAACACTTAAGCAGGGCAGGTTGAAGGCTCTGGTTTTGAACCCCCAGGATGTGAATTACACATCTGATGATTCATACCATGTATCAGTCCAACAAGAGAAGCTACTTTGCTGGCTCCTCCACCACTGAAGTCTCAAGTGGGAGAGCTGGCTTTCCAAAGGCTCGCTTAAAGAGAGAGTGGCCATGTATTTCCTGAAGTTTCAGCAGTTTTTTTGGAGAACGATTTAATCTTGATTCTCTCTGTTGTCCATGGGGCCCTTAAGACTTCTTCTGTTAGAGAATTTATTCTGCAAGGGTCAGATTCGGTCTGCCTTATTCAGTATTAAATCCTACACACCAGGCACACCATAGATGCTCAGGATAGAACAATTCTTTAGTATTATAAAATGTTCAAACTATGATTTTATTTTAATTGTTATTTTTATTTTATGTGTACGCGTGTATGCCTGCATGTAGGTAAGTGCA
>NW_008480644.1:0-2470 GCF_000622305.1 Nannospalax galili
CCCCCCTCCCCCAATACTGTGCTTGTAGATACATGCTGCTGCACCCTACTTTTACATGGGTGCTGGGAATCCCAACTTGCTTGCACTGCAGGTGCTTTACGTAGCTGAAAGACCTCCCTAACTCAGGAAGTGAATATTAAGGTAGATCCTGTAGTATGCAGACTTCAACTACTGGACTTGTAAGTGCTCAGAAGACTTGAGTGCCTCCCTAGTTAGTCTATTTGTAGTTTTCCCTCTTAAATGGTGAGGTAAACATTCAGATTAATGTTTAGCCTTCCTTCACACTTCTCCTTTCCTACATAAGGTGATTAAGAGGCAAACACATTAACAGTATTACTGTTGTAACTTCTATTCTCTTATTTCTTTTACTTAATAGAACTAGGTAGATCCTATATGAAGAATTAAGTATCCAGGTAGTGATAAAGTCCTGCTTAGGTTGCTAGGTGACATGAGACATGATGAGCTCCCATCTGGTGGGAAAGAAAATGTAGGCAGATCATGTTCAATGTATGAAAACCAATGAAGCAAAAGAAAAAGAGAGAAAGAAAATAAAAGAGCTAGGAAAACCCCAACCGAGTTTTCTGTGCAGTAAGCATTTTGTGGTATAGTGGGCTAATTTTCTGGCATTCTGTTTGTGTATTTGAGCTGTTTTCTCTGTAGGTTGAACAAATCAATTTTTCTGGGCAGAAGAATGCCATGTCTTAGAACCAGAAATGTCTTTAATAAGCCAGCTTGAAGGCTTACTCCTTAGTCATATTTAATGTACTGTGAAAACATTTTTTGTGGTCATGAGTGGTAATGGGTGAAAACAGCTGTTTGTCCTCATTTACTCACCACTGGTGAGACCTTGGAGCAGGCACTGTGCTAGATAGACATTGAGAAACAGGTTATGCGGATGTTTTTAACGACTATCTCTAATTGGAGAACTATTTCCGCCTCTCAGTGTACCCAGAACCTTATTGTTACTGGTGGACACAGCATTGGCTGTAAGCTTGGGGTTTGTTGAGGGGATTCTGTGTACTAAATTTCATGCTCTGGATGTCAAGGCGTGAGCCACCAGTAGATAGTGGAGGGTGGTGGTCGTCATTTAGTCACTACGGCTTGCATTGAGCTTGGTGGGGTTTAGGGCCCTGATTGCTAAATAGTTGAGTGACTTTAAAAACTACCTGCCTTGAGGTGGGGTGGGAGAGTTCTGAATCTACAGGTATGCAGTGGGGGTCATGGTATGTGCATCTGGAGAGCATATTGCTATCCTGGAAGCAGAAACACTGTGTTTTTTAGAGGGCCTATTTTCAGAATCAACCATGGAAGTCAGTAAATGCCAGGGAGAGACTCTGGGACAGCTTATGGTTTGGTAGATCAGAAGAGACCTGGGTGTTGGGGCAGAAAAATAGTCAATTGGATGATCTTTGTTTAGGTGGAAAGATAAGCTACTGTGGATAGGTGAAGGGACTGAAGAGCAAAAGTGAGAGTGGGTGGTGCTTGGTTCCTCCCATCCCCTTCATAGCCCTGTCTCAGGAGAAAGTCTTGGAAACCTGGCTTTAGCCATTTAACCTTAGCCAGGCCAACCCTTCAGAGTTTCCTCATCTCCCTTGATGGGTAAAAGTGAGTGCTGAACAGCGGTGAATTTGAATTCCTAAGTAGATCTGGTCTGTAGAAGCTAGCTGCTGAGTAAAGATAGAAACACTGATTTGCAAAATAGCCCAACTTTCCCTTGTCCCATAGTTCCTGCTTGACTTTTCTCTCCTTTGCTTAAGAAATATGGGAGCTGGAGAGATGGCTTAGCAGTTAAGAGCACTACTTGTTCTTGCAGAAGAAGGTTCGAATCCCAGCACCCACATGGCAGCTAACAACCGTCCATTAACTTCAGTTCCAGGGGATCCGACAGCCTCTCCTGTTCTCTGAGGGCACTGTATGACATGGATGTACTTTCATACATGCAGACATATACTCATACACATTAAATAAAAATAAATAAATTTTAAAAAATTTAATAAAGGAAGTAGAGTGTGATTTAGTTGAATAGGTGCCTGTCTGCTGTGCCACCAGAGGAGCCAATAGGCTCAGTGAGCAGAATGTCTAAGCAGCTACATTTATTTCAGGTGGGCTGGCTGGGCTTCTGCTTCTCAAATAAGTCTCTTAAGAATGACTTAATAGCAATTTGTTGTTGTTTAAAGAACATCTTAAACAGCTGTGGGAGGTGGTACATGCCTATAATCCTACAACACCTGTAGTCTCAGTCCTGGCATGCAGAGGCAAGAGGATTGCTCACAAGTTCCAGGTCAGCCTGGTTTACATAGTGAGTTCCAGGCCAGCCAGTAGTATAATAAATAAATAAAACAAAAATAAATAATACAACTTATGGCCAGAAACTTTTGAAATTCTACTTTTTTGGGGGATATTGTTAATTACTAAATTCACATGAGTCATGGTTTTTATGAAATGCCTTGTGATTATTAGGGAGTTTTTT
>NW_008480645.1:0-2421 GCF_000622305.1 Nannospalax galili
CTCTCTCTCTCTCTCTCTCTCTCTCTCTCTCTCTCTCTCCATATATATAGAGAGAGTACATGAAATTTGGTGGGAGGAGGTAAGGGAGGGGTAGATAGTGGAAGGGTTCTAAATACTATTAAAATATGTTGTATGAAATCAACCAAAATTTAATTTTAAATGAGTACCAAAAAGGAATAGTTTCAGAGCTCTGCTGTGGTATGCCATAGCTGAGCAATAATAAGGATTAGAAAGGGCATGAGCAAAGCAAACATAGTCAATTCTCAAAGGGTTTTGGCTGACAAAAAGATAGAGATAACAAACACCAAAGAAAATATTTTTAATTTTAAGCATGGGAAAGCATAAATGTTGATGGGAGAAAAACATAAGAAAATGGAAGTTTGAAGATGTGAGAAAATGATGGTGCTATCCATAGGCAGGGCAAAGGTGATTAGATCTGATCTTTGGAGGTAGTGATGGAGCAGAGCTTCTCATATAATTAGGTAGCATCTTAACAAAAGAAAGAGACACTTTCAATATATTTACATATATTTCCTATCATCAGGAAGATATATGTAAATTGAGACTTTCCTGGACAAATAATGACTTGTCTAATAAAGAAAAAATATGAGTACAGAGATATGTTGTGGACAGGAGGCAGAGATGAGAGCTTATTTGATGACTTGTATTTACTCTGTGAAGTATGTTGCTGTCTACTGTGGCCAAAAGAAAGCAGAAGTTAAGGAGAGGGAAAACAGAGAAATAAGGTTTCTTTAGTCAATAGAAAAGGACTGAATTACTAAAAAATGAGAAAGAGCTAACTGGAGAAACAAAAACAGTCATTGGTGGTATAGTATGCCCATTTCCAATAAAGGGCACACATTCACTATGAAAGGCTGAGATCTGCACGTGTAGTTCTATTTCCAGCACAGTGAACAGCCTAGGTGTGGGTATAAAAAATATGAAAAGTGTACTGAGTCAAAATTAGGTTTTCCCTGTGAAACGATTGTTTAAAACGATGGCCAAAAAGTAGCTTATGGTCTCTTTCCAAAATGGGGCTGCTTTAGTGTGGTGGTATAAAATTTAAAATTTATATTTTACTTAGTATTTAAGTAATTAGTATATATTTAACTTTAACAACTAACCATTTAATAATTTAATAAAATGCTTTGAAATGACAGCATAATAGAGATGGACAAAGAAAGGGTTAAATGAGGGCTCAAAAGTGTGCTTTGGAAGGATAAGAAAACATGGGCAATGAGTGCTACTTGGCCATTGTTTCCTCTACTGTTGAAGTGGTTCTTTGAACAATTTAGTCAGCTATTCAAATTCTCATGTGGAAAATTTTCCGAACATTTACATGGTCAGTGTCTCCTACTGTACTTGTTCCTCATTATTGAATTCAACTAGTGACAGAGAGAAAACATTTGGAAACAATTGCTCCAGAACTGTGAATGTATGTACTTATTTCTTGTCCTCATTCCCTAAATAATATAGTATAATAGCTATTCACATTGTATAAGAAATTATAAACAATCCAGCATCCCTAAGACATCTAGGAAAGTTTTAATCATGCTTGATAAGGTACCCTTCTGAAAAAATGATCATGGAGGAATTCTACATACCAGGGCTGAATTTACACACATAGGAGGAAAATGCCCGTTTGGTACTTATGATTTCTCATCACCAAAAGGCCAAGAAGCAATTCGTCTTACAGAGTCAACACACAGTCCTAGCAAAGCTGAGTTAGAAAACATGGCTAAATATCAATGTCAAGAAAATATCTACAAAACTAAATCTTTAACTTTTTAACCATCCATTCTTTATTTACTTAGTTTATTAGTTTATAAGTTTTTACCACCCACTTTTTGGATGGGATGTGTGCTAAGGGAGACTAATATATTGTGAATGTAGTTCAGAACCACTAAAAAGAAGAGTGATAAGTGGTGACTATCATAATTGTCTTTAAATATAAGAAGCAATACTTAGCATACAGTAAGAAATTGCATTTGTCTAGGGATGTGACAGCCTTAGGGTTTCCTTTAAGACCTAAACCTCTTCATTCAGGTGTTTTTGGCTATGTTTAAAATACCATACATGAGTTCCCTCCCATTACATAGACTTTAAATCCAATTAGGTAAATGTTGATAAACTGAGAGATAAAAGTGTCACTACTGAACCAAAATGGTCATTGTTGTGGATATTAGGCCTTAAAGCTGGATTTGGATCATCAATTGATGTACTCTCTTAGAGCTTGCGTAGTGTCCTCCAAAACTGTGAGAGCTAGCCTTCAGGAAGGTGGCTTCCAAGTCAGTTCCCAGGCCATTGCTCCTAGTCCAAAGTATGCCCTGTCTTCAGCAATAGGGTCTTATCTTTCTCTCAGGTTCTGGAAGGCAATCAAGGACTGTGGCAATAGCCTGTGTAATTTGGGAAGTCTCTTGG
>NW_008480646.1:0-2313 GCF_000622305.1 Nannospalax galili
ACACACACACACACACACACACACACACACACACACACACGCACACAATCTGCCTTTCGATTTTTCACTCTCTTTTCTAACTTCCCTCCCTTCCCCCTTCTCCTTAACCTCCCTCCTCCTCCCTCTTATTTTTCCTTCATTATTGCTATTACCAATGTAATATTTCTTTTAATACAAATTCAAAAGAACATGCATGCAGGACTGATGGCTTGGATGTGACCTCTCGGCCTTGCCTCTGCCACAGGCAGCTGTAATAAAACCACAGATTTGCAAAGTAGTGAATTGTACCCACACAGAGGAGTCATGAGCAGCAGTGCATCAGAAAAGAGATATAAAATAATAAGTATCTTTTCTGGTAGCCAATTTGATCAGCTTTGCTCACATGGATGCATACCTTCTCCACAGGCTGCTTCGCTCTGTAGAACGCTTGTTTCTCTTTTCACTGGCTTCTCCACTGTAGCACACGCCCCGATTCTAAAATCCTGGTTTGGATTTTGTTCGAGTCTCCACAAACCACGGCAGAAGGGGGAGCAATCTCCTTCCTTCCAGAACTTATGGTCAGAGGCCTATGCTGGATACAGTCCCTATAAAGACAGTCTCTACAGGAAAACATCTCAGCCATCAATTATTCTGTAACCCAATAAGCTGCTCCCTTCCTATCTGATCACAGGGTCTGTCTTCCCGCCTGTCTGCCTGGAGAGAGAGCATACCTTTTCGTATCTCACCTGCATCTGTGATAAGGATATTGGGTGAGGCAGACTGTCCCCACTACATGTAAGATGTGTACCTTTGAGAGCTGACATACTGTGCAACTGGGCAGGAAGCAATTTGATGTTTGGCCATGTGTAACCCTAAAAAGGGCTGGGAATCTGTGTCTTACAGTATCATTTGCCCAGCCTGGGGTGAGAGGAGACAGAATGGGTGGACAGACAAAGCGTTGCATGGAGATAAAAATTCAGGTTTAGAGTCAGAGAGAGGGAAGTGGGCTGTACCCATTGGGTGCTTTCAAGCCTTATGTTGAAAGGAATGACCGTTCTCATGTCACAAGTTTGTTATGAGTACCAAATACAAAGGTCGGAAAGTGATGGGTTTAGTTCCTAGTGCGGCTTGGATACTTGGTAAGGGTTTAGTCAATGAACTGTAACAAAATCAGGGCAGATGATTTTAGTCTATGATACAATGTGTTTTTCCTACACTAAAGAATGGGAAGAACAGTGCCCTGGAGAAGGAGAGACAAGAGGCAAGAATTGTCTGAGTAGAAAGGGAGAGGTGGGGGTGGGGGGATGAAGGCTGATGAACAGAATCCCCTATACACAGCAAAACCCCTTTTCACTACCAGCTTCCAGGATGCTGAGCATAACCTCCCTTTATTCAAAACAAACAAAAAAACCCTAAGGTGCTGGAGGGATGCCTCAGTGTTTAAGAGCACTTGCTGCACAACTCTTAGGACCTGAGTTCAGATCTCAACACCCCATCACAAGCCAGACATGGTCTACAAGAGAATCATAGGGTTTGCTGGTTGCCAGATGAAAAAAAGCATGAGTCTCAGGTAGAGGGACAGACTCTGCTTCAAAGAGTAAGGCAGGGAGTGAAAGAGGAGGAGGCTTGATGCCCTCCTCTGGCCTCTGCACATAAGTTTATCCCCCACACACTTGCACATGCCACACAGAGAATCAGAAAAGCTGGTTCTAAAATAAAAATCTGACACCTATTTTATTGGCTTTTAGAGTCCTAGGTCAGAATTCTGAATCCCTCCCAAAACATGAGCTATTTTTACCTTGTTCTATTTTACTCTCCCAAATCACACCCCTGTTTCTGTCACATTTGGGGCCATCTCGAGTTGTGGTTTCACTTACCCTTTCTCTTTCAGAATTCCCAAATGCCCTTGGGAGGACCCCTGCTCTTATCCTTGCCTTTGCAAGATTGTGATCCCCAATTTAGAAATCTTTCTCTAGTTTACTCAACTCCCCATTGAAGGACGTAAGACCCCTGAACATCTCAGTGCAGGTTTCTAACCAACAGATGGCAGAGGCAGGGGACCCTATAGATAAGTACAAGATGAGTCTGGGCCCAGCACACATGCTTTGAGCCTGTCCATTCCTAAAGAACTTCAGGGTAAGGACACCGACAGTCTCAGTTATTCTGTGATGGTTTCAGGAGATTGTGAGTCACTGGAGGAACGCCTTGCAGGTGGAGGGACGTGGTGGTCCTTGGTGAATGGTGACTCTTGCTTCCAGATGACTTTGATTCCGAGGTAACACCACTTACTTTGGATTTTGACGTTTTTATACCTGGGATGTATGCTAATGTGAC
>NW_008480647.1:0-2488 GCF_000622305.1 Nannospalax galili
CACCTTTAATCCCAGCACTCAGGAGGCAGAGGCAGGTGGATCTCTGTGACATCAAGGCCAACCTGGTCTCCATGGCGAGTTCCAGACCACTGGAAGGACCTGTCTCCAAAAACAAAAACCCCAAAACAAAACACACAAAAAATGATTTTTGAATGAACATTGAAGAGAACATTTGAGAGAGTTTTAGTAAAAGAATTTTTATGTATTAGGAAAGGGGAACAATGAAGTGTTTTGTCAGTGTACCAGAGCCCACACATGTCTCAGAATGTAATTAAAATGAAAGTTCCTGTTATTTAAGAGTCAAACTTGCCCTAGCAATCCCAATCTGTCTCTAAGTCTTAAGTATTTTTCCTTTGAATGATGTCTCACCTCTGTCACCTCTGCTGACTTCTGAGTGTTCCTACCTATCTCAGGCTTCCTCTGCTATTTCTCTGACATTCTATCTTGCTTCCTGCCACAGGCACTTCATACTGAACACTCTATCATGATTGCATTACTCTTCCTAAAATCTCCAATGGCCCTTTTTCCTGCCATATCAAATCTAAAATCTTCCCCAGATTCTCAGGCCTCTCTGAAATGTAACTCAACTGTTGTTACCTTCTTTCTCATTTTTTGACACAAGGTCTCACTACATAGGCTACAATCCTCCCGCCTCAGCCTCATATCTAGTTTATGGAGTGCTGGGGATCAAGCCAGTGACTTCTTGCCTGCTAGGCAAACACTCTAGTAACTGAGTTACAGCCCCAGCCCTCTTTTTACTGTATTTTTGAAATCACTGTTTCCTTTAGCTCTCTGTGCATGTTTAATTCAGTTGATTTTTAGTCTTTGCTTGGTGAGTCAAATGTCTCAGATTCTTCAGCATAATTTCTGTCAGTTTTCTTTTTCCAGTAAAAGGAAAAATGCAAAGTTTTCTGTTCTTTGTATGCCTTGTATTTTTTGTTGTTGTTGCTAACTTCATTTTCAATATTATGTGGTGATTAGATAAAGACTTTAATCAACCTTTCAAAAGTCTGCTGTTTGACAGTGTAGTCCTTCTTTCATTTATGATTTTTCCAAAGTAATTATTTTGAGATGAGGTCTTGCTATATTGCTCAGACTCAGCTCAAACTCATGGGCTCAAGCATTCCTCCTACTTCAGCCTCTCAAATAGCTAGCAGTCCAAGAGCATGCCACCATGCCTTGCTCTCTCAATTATTTTTGCAAAAGCTCTATTCCCTTGATGTAATGTGGTTCCTCAGTCTCTGTTCTATTATTTTGGTAGTCAACTGGTAGTTTTAAGAGAGTTCATCAATCACAGAGAATTGATAGCATTTTTCATTCAGTTGCTTTAAGTTTTACTTAAATTCCAGGGAGGCAAAAAGTGGATTCAGTTAGATTTTGACAGTTTATGGCTGTTTCAGTGGAGGGATGGATTCTTGAAGTTCATTATCATTTTTTGTGATGTCACTTATACTTTGGGGTGGCTCACAAGGGTTTTGAGAGCCTTTGAAAGAGAAGCAGAGTGCTGAGCCCTGGTTGAGCAGTCTCAGAACTCCAGGGAGAACAGAGGAAATAGGATGGTCAGTTGGCACAAGTCATTTCTGCATGCCTTGGGGAGGAGAAAAGTGAGGGAAGGTGACCCTTACTCTGGCTTGCCTTAGGGGTGTGTTCTTCTGACCTCTCAGAAGAGAAACCATGAACCTTCACAAAACTTGTAGCATTTTTATAGATTAGTCTATTGAGGACTAGAGACCTAAGTTCATATAACTAATTTCAGAACTTGATTTAAAACCTAGTTCTGACTCCACAGTCTAGGCCTTCTCAGTTATACTGCATCTTCTCCATAGGATGTGATCATTACAGTTGGATTCTGAGTTATCCCACTGACTACTGGAAACAGTACTTGCCTTTAAGAATTATATGTCTGGGGACTGGGAAAATGGCTCTGTAGATAAAGGGCACTTACTGTGCAGCCATGAAGATTTGACTTCAGATCCCTAGCACCCTAAAAGTTGGTGTGGCCATGCACACCTGTAATTGTAGCGCTGGTGTGTGGGGTAGGAGGAGATGGGGATCACAGGGGCTTGCTGGCCTAATTGAAAATCTGAGCTCCAGGTTCTGTGAGTGATCCTGGCTCAAGGGGATAAAGCAGAGAGCAATAGAGCAGGACGCCTGATGTGTTCTTCTGGCCTCTGCACAAGCATGCACGGGTACAAGCACCCCAAGCACCACCTCCCACTCCTCAGGGGTATGTTTGGCCAGAGACTGTGTTTTGAGAGAATAGCTATTGAGAGACTGAGTTGCTTTCTAAAGACATCTCTTTAAGTCTAAGATATTTTGTTTCAAAGGAGGCTTTCATGAGTATGACATGCCTAATGTCTATTTGTAATATGGAGTAAATATTGATTCAGCATAAAACCTTCAGTTTTAGAGAAGAATTCTATTAAGATAACTTGTGACCCTGGGCATCATAGTACATGCTTGTAATCTCAGCACTAGGGAGGCAGAG
>NW_008480648.1:0-2474 GCF_000622305.1 Nannospalax galili
CCAGGACAGCTGGGACTACAGGGAGACCATGTCTCAAAAAGACCAAAAAAAGAAGAAGAAGAAGAAGAAGAAGTTCAGAGAGGTTAAGAAACAAGTGCAAAGCCTCACAAGGGCTCTGGGAGAGGCAGGACAGCTGCCAGGAGGACAGGGTTTAGCACTGTGAGGTTTGGGCAAGCTGCCTTTCTTCTTCACTCCACCTGTTGGTGGGGAGCGCACAGGAAACCTGAAGTGCCGGGCTGTGTGAAGTGTGGGATGAAAGCCCTCATTCCACGTCACTTCCCTTTGCCTCCCTTTCAGAAAAACCAGTGGCAAGTTTAGCCTGGCTGTCGAAGGCACCTCCATCTTGGCTGACGTAAGGGTTGGCGGTGACCTCTCAGGCCACATCAATATCGCCTGTGCCAGCTGCAGCAGTCGTACTGACAGAGTCCGAGTTCAGATGCTGGGGGCATGATGGGGTAGGTCTCCTGGGGCAGGGGCAGGAAGAGACTGTCCCCCAAATCCCCGCCTTCAGAAAGCACAACTGCAGTCCTGCCCCCATGTGGTCCTTGACAGCCTCAGGTGGGGCAGACAGTGCTGTCCCTGCCTCAAGGCACAACTCCATACTGAGTAGCATTCACTTACCAAGCACCAGGCTCATCAAAGCACTAAATTACATAATGCACACTGCACCCCAAACCCATAGACACCCATCCAGGTACTCTATTGTCACGTATGAGAATCAGCTCTGCACCAGACCCAAGCAGTCTGCACAGAGGACAACAGGCGTTAATAAAAACTCAGCAGCAAACCACAGCAACCAGAGCCTTACTGCGCATTCATGGTCTCACACCATTCACCCACAAGACCACTTTCCAAGGCACAGAGAGAAGAGGAAATAACATTTTCATAGTGACGAGGGGTTCAAGGGCAGAGCTGTCTGGACCTAGACTCTCAGGCAATCCAGCCCTCTTCTCTTGAAGTGCCCAGTCCAAAAGGGGAGACAGACATCAGTCAGATCATTACATCAATGAAGGGTTCACCTAGGGAGTAAGACCTTAGAAAAGGTACAGAGTACCCTGGACACAGAACAGGAGGACATGGCCCAGTCTGAGGGCTGGAAAAAATGACATTTAAACTAAGACGAAAAGAGCATGTAGGTGGCATTGGGTAGATGTTAACAGAGGCTGGGGGTGGGGAGTGATTTGGGACAGTGGGAGCAGTATGTGCAAAGGCACTGCGGTGGGAGGAAGCAGAGGTTCCAGAGAAAAGGCAGGCCTGTTGGCTGGTGTGCACAGAGGGTGGTGTGTGGAGAGATGGGTATGGGGTTGGGGTAGGGCTCAGCCTACAGCTAAAAGGAAACAAGCCAGGATATCACTGCAAATTGGGGAGAAACATCTAACGAGGCCTGTGCGACTGAAGCCCAGAGGCCAGGGTGTCAAGGCTCCCAGGCACACTGGAAAGTCTCCTGTGTGTCCCCACATGTCAATCTTCAGGTGGCTGGTCCAAATCTTCCACAAGAAAATGGAGTCTGCCCTGTGAGACATCATGCTCAGCAAGGTGGGAGGACTGGGAGTGAGTGGGGGCCAGAGCCACACGCCTTGGCCTCCCTGGACACTCGGCCTTCATCCCAACCCCTCAGCATCCACAGAGCCCTTTGAACCCAAACTTCAGCCCCAGAGCCCAGTTGTGTACCTTACAGAGGGAGCAGGGAAGGGCCTCCTCCAGCTAGCAAACCTTCCTGAAAATCTTCCTGTGCCTGCCCAGACTCCTGGGGTGGGGCTGCTCTCTCCACAGAGCAATAGCCATCCTCCCTGCTGTCCCCACTTCCTGTGTTCTAATCCCCCTCCCCTTCCATACCCAACAGCCCCGGTTCTACCCTAGAACTCATACCACCAAGGGATACTTCAGGTTGGACCCAGCCACCCCCTGGTTACAGCCCATTTCTTAAGGCCCCCAGCAAGAGCTCTCCAACCTCTCCAACCTAGTCCACACCTCATACCTCAACCCTGACACTAGCTGCTTCCACCAAGAAAGGGGCCATTGGTTCTGCTTGTTTTCCAGTAGCAAGCCACCAGTTCCCAGGGGTCTCCTGAGCCTGTCAGAAAAGGCCAATGAGCTTCTGTTTCTACCAGAGGAGAGGAGAAGGCTTTGAGAGTTTTAGGCTAGGGGGTGGCCTAGCTAGATATGCACTTTGAAAGAAGGTCCTCCTATGTTGTAGATTGATTGGAGAAGCCCAGAGTAGGGGCAGGAGACCCCTGGACGGTGGAGGTGAGTGTAGCCTGCTGGGCCAGAGAGGAGGCTTCCTGGTCACGGGGTGAGAGGCAACCAAATGGGGTGATCTACCCTAAAATACAACGTCAAAAGCTTTTTAAAAAGAGTCATCCAGGCAGGCATGGTAGCATCAGCCTTTATTCCCAGCACTCAGGAGGCAGAGGCAGGCAGATGTCTGTGAGTTACAGGCCAGCCTGGTCTACATAGTGAGTTCCAGGACAGCT
>NW_008480649.1:0-2492 GCF_000622305.1 Nannospalax galili
TTTGGGTACCAAATGCGGGGCGCTCTTATAACAGGGCATCCAGCGGCTTACTTCATATTCTTTCAACTGCTGCGTATCTGAAGCTGAGTTCCAACTGGAGGATAAGATGGTAATACCAATGCCCAGTGGTTTCCCAGGCTCTTTCCTATGCAGTCTTGCATTTCTTGTTCATTGTGTCCGTGAGAAGATGGGGAAGGTGAGCTCCACGTCTACTTTTGCATATCACAAAACTGGGCGTCGAGGTGGAAACATGGCTTATAGAAGGTCAGTGCCGAAGCCTGTAGTCTGTCTGCTCCCCTGGGGGACCTTGTCCACAGTTGGCCTTATAGCCTAGCTGGACCTGTCATATACCTGCACCAGGGCACTTGCGGATACATCTTTCCCCCTCACAAAACACAGGTACCAGGTGAAGAAAAAGGTGCGAGAGGCAAGGAGGGATGGTGTGAGGGTCGATAGTGATATGAAGGGGGGATGCAAACAGGAGGAAAAAGGTCCTAACACAAGATGACCAGGAAATCCATCCAGGGCACACGGAGCTAGTGATGCTGACGGTCATGAGATCTTCCCAGATCACCAGTGTTTCTCTTGCCCATGTGAGCTTCTGAGGGGGTGGAGCACCTCCCTCTTTCATGTCCCTTCCCTCCATTTGGTTAGTCCATGACAGTATCCCTCACGTACTTTCTTCAGTCTTTAGGGTGTGGTCAAGGAGGCCCCACAGTCCGGCAGTCGCCCAGCTGCTCTTCAGGTTCCACAGGCTCAAAGGTGGCTGGAGAGAGAATGCCCTAGGCGGTCAGAGAGCCAGCCTTGAGCTCCCCTTCACCAATGATCAGAGGCTGGGAGGATGGAGCACTCACAACACTGGCTGACCATGTGCTGGATGTTTTTGTGGAGACAGTGCATATTCCCAAGATCCTTGAGAGCACCAGATTACTGAATTTAGAAATGGAGTCTCACAAAAACAAAAACTTGCTAGATGCCACATGGCCACTGGTACTCAAAGGCAAGATTGGAACCTACAACCTTGATTTCAGAATCTGGGCTCCTTTGGATCCCTGTCTGTGGATGATATGTAGTTCCCTCTAGAAATGAGGAGGCTCCGGTAGAATAACGGATAATAAAGCTCTACCGTATCCTTTTGAAGATCCTGACTGACTGGTTGCGAAGAGTACGTTCTCCCCACCTTCTGCATCTGCATCTGAGGACTTCAGAGGACAGAGCCATTTTCTGAGGAACCTGGAGTGGAGACTGATCGGTTTAGGATGGGCTGTAAAGTCTGTATTTAGGATAGTGGGTCCTGGAACAATGCCGCTTCGCCCCTTTGCTTATAGTGACAGAAAATAGGTCCTATGTGAAAAGTATAAACTACTTAACCCTCCGTTCCTGGGGACCCTGCAGAGGAGTCTTTTTTGCACATCCCTACAGGAAAACCATCTGTGTCTTGCAGGGAGAAAGTAGGACATGAGAGTGGAGTATGGAAACTCTGCTCAGAGTGGAGGCTCCCCAGATACATGGTCAGCCAGTGTTGTGAGTGCTCCACCAAACAGGGCCTGACGTGGGAGAATCAGCCCCTTAGTTGCCCCGAAAAGGAGCCTTGGTGCTGACTTGCTGGAATGAATCGGTGCCCGTGCTTCAGCATCCACTTCCGGGGACTTTGGGGACTCAGGGCCTTTTTATAAGGTTTTGTAACAGGAGACAGGCACGCTGTTGTTTCCAAGTGAGGATAAGTGCTTAGGGTAGGGTGCAAAGCCCTTGTTGAGTGAGAGAGAGGAGAGAGCACAGGTCCCTAACTAATGCAACTTCATCTCTGTGCTCAGCCTAGCATAAGTGCATGGTACTTTGAATATTGGGCCCCTTGCCGCTTCCTACTGAGGACTCTGCACAGGACACATTTTCAGACCTGGGGGGAGCAGAGGGGCTCCTGGTTTGCACAGATAAAGTAGGACCTGAGAGGGGACGGCAGCAGCTCTGCCCTATTGAGGGACCTCAGAGAACTTATGATGGGAAGTGTGCTGAGTGCTGCACCAAACAGAAGCCCGCATGTGGGAATGCACCCCTTCCCTGTCATCTTAGGGGACTCGACCCACTCGAGCCCTTTCTGAGGTTCCCAGAGAGTAGGTCGCTCAGTGTCTGTGGGAGTCAAATGACTTGGGATTTAATTTTGGAAGCCCACCCTAGACAGACAGGTGGGGTAATTGGACCACACTGTATAGTTTCAAGGGTCCTGCAGTGGCAGCTGAGTTGTAGGTGGGTGTGAACCCCTCCCCACCGTTAGGCATCTGCTTCCCGTATTGGGGGGACTTGCAGGACCTAGACCCATTTTGTGCGGTTTCTGGAGGTTAGAGGGTATTTGGAGAATGAGCCCTCCCCAGCCCTTCTGCATCTACATCTGGGGTTTTGGTATCTCCAGCTAGACTAAAAGTGGTTAAAATTGCTATATAAAGCAACTGAGCATGTTATAGGGAGTTTCTTTAATTTTAAAAATTAAAAAAAAA
>NW_008480650.1:0-2473 GCF_000622305.1 Nannospalax galili
TCTTTCTTTCTTTCTTTCTTTCTTTCTTTCTTTCTTTCTTTCTTTCTCGCTCTCTCTCTTTCTTTCTTTTTTCTTTCTTTATCTATTATGGTAAGTTACCTATGTAGCAGATGTTATAATAAGAATATACACATACTAATATAAATGTGTATATATAATGTGTTGATTAAAAGTACAAATACTATTACTTATACATTTCTAAGAACCGTCAAAAGATTGATCTTTTAAAATCATAATGCTATGTCTAGTTTGCACAAAGCACTAGGTTCAATCCCTTGCACTAGAAATAAAATAATAAAAAGTAAAATAAACCAGAAGACTACATCAAGCCTTGCCAGGAGTTGGCAAACTATGGCTTATGGACCAAGGTGACCACCTACCTCTTGTGTGTGTGTGTTTGTGTGTGTAAATAAAGTTTTATTGTTACACAGCTATTTCCATGTATTCCTAATTGTACATATCTGCTCTTGATATGAAATGACAGGGTTATATGCTTGCAATAAAGACTATGTAGCTGCAAAACTTAAAATATTCCCCATCTGGCCCTTTGCAGAAAAATGTTTGCAGACTTCTCAATTGGATAACAGTATTTTGGCAAAATGAAAGGTAGTCTAACATCTCAATATGAATATTTCTGTTACTTACCAGACATTTTGACACACTGGTGGTGAGAAATGTATAGGCTTTCTAATGAAAAGGTGGGAAATACATATCAAGAGGGTGAAAAATTCTTATGTGTTTCAGGCACTGAATACAAATATGATGGGTATTAGCAGAATTTACTCCTGAGGCTTTTAAAGATAATAAATTAAAAGTTCACCTAAGTTTTAAAGTCCCTGTTGATATTTTATAGTCTTCATAAGGATCAAATAAAAACACAAATATGGGTCTGGGATGTAGGTTAATGGTAGAGCACTTGCTTGTGATGACCAAGGCCTTGGGTTTGATCTCTAGCTCTCTTAAAAACAAAACAAAAATGAAAACACAGTTTACCTGACCTTGAATGAGGGCATGGAATTTTATCCCTAGATCATTACCATTTTGGTGGTGTGCTCTTAAAATTGCCACTTTAGTGCTGGTTGTTTAAGGGCTATAGAGTAAAGCAGTAAAGCATCAGGTAAGTGAATAAGCATCCTGTAGTGTAGTTCTTTTGCAAGCTTAGATCCTTTTCAAGTTTACCCTAAGTTGCCTAGATCCTGGGCTTTAAGTCATTCTGTATTCGTTTTAGTCAAATGATTCTGTTTAATTTGTAGTTGGCACAGAAACACTACAGACTCAAAAGGGAAATTCAGTACTAATAACTGTCATATTTTCTGTGTTTGCAACTTCTCTTTCTGGAAAAATGTATTTCCTGTTGAAAGTCTTTGAGCTTGGGATGTGGAGCAGTAGTGGAACCCTTGTCTAGCGTTTGCATATTCCCAAATTCAATCCCAAAATGGAAAACAAAACAAAACAACAAAACAAAAAGCAGAGAAAGTGTATTTAACAATCTCTTCCCTTTGGTAGATGGGAAATACAGCGACTAGATGAATGATTTTAAAGATTCAGTAAAAATATGTTTGTACTAAAACAACTAAAATTGTAATAATAACACTTTGCCCTCAAAACCAAAAACAAAATAAAAAAAAAAAAACCAAGAAAAAGAAGATAAAGAAATAGAATGCAAGCTCAGAGCCCTGGCTGTGGTCCAAAGTGGTTTTGCTGGAGTATGTTTGCATTCATTATTCTCTTACAATCACAGTAGTCACTGGTGGTGACTACATCCTTTCACGGGTATCTTATATTCTTCCTCTAGAGATAAATGTGTCTTGGAAAGTATTACTAAATGCTTTTAGTAATTTAATTTTCTTGGTGAAGAAAACATGTGTATTTCTCTTTTCTTTGTTTTCATTATTCATGAGGATGCTCTGTGTCACATGTTATAAGGAATGCACTGTGGGATAGCTACTAGTAAAGGCATCTCCTTAACAATGTCTCAAGTTCAGTTTCAAGACTGTATAACTGTACTGGAAGGTCTGGGGCCTTCTCAGTGTATATGTAAAAGCACAATTAGTGCTATGCAAAGTCTTTCCTCACTTTTAGATGCAGTTTTGGTGATTATAAAATGACCTGATTTTTTTGCTTCGAAAACAGAGTGTGGAACCAGATTTATAAAAAATAGTCTCTATATTCTATGTATCCTGAGATAAGCATGCATGTGTGAACATGATTCATAGATAAGTATGTCCTAAGTAGATATGGAAAGTGACTTTCTTGGCAGGCCTGGATACTTTGATGAAAAATTCTGAGAAAGACCTATCTATCCCTTCTGACAAACACAAACATACCACGAGATGTTACCTGCTTCCATATAGAAATGGAATAGGTGTTGTTTGTGTTTTTAGAGTTAAACCTTCCTAAAAGTATTATCATCTGCACATTTGATCCCCCTTTTTTGTAGATCATGTGTGTGTGTGTGTGTGTGTGTGTGTGT
>NW_008480651.1:0-2492 GCF_000622305.1 Nannospalax galili
TACATATGACCACTGGATGGGCTGACTAGACTCCAGTGGACACATTTATACAGAAGGACATTTGGGTACAAACACCTTAATGAATAGGACTCAGTATGTATGGCAGAGTGCATCATACTCTGGGGTTTGGTGGGGGGAATGGGGGAGGCATGGATGGTTGAGGGGGGTCTGTATTTGATTGGGAAATGTGTGAAATTTAAAAAGCTCAATTAAAAATATTAAATGAGTAAAGGGAAGGGAAATGATGTAAGGGAAGGTGAGAGGAAAGGGTAAGCAATGAGATGAAAGGGAGTAAAGAGGAAGGAAGTCCCAGTAAAGCAAAAGGAAGCATGTAAATGGAAGAGTAGACAGTTCTTGGAAGCTATGGAACACTGCTCCAAGGAAAGTGATGAGATTGGAAGAAAATAAACGGTCTATTAGTTATTTTTCTGTTGTAGTGGCAAAACACCATGACCAAGGAGGCTAATAGAAGGCAGAGTTTATATGGCTTTCAGTTCCAGAGGGCAGGAGTCCATAATGATAGGGAAGACGTGGCAGCAGGAGGTGGGCTGAGTAGAAAGTCCAGTCAGCACATCTTCAAGCAGGCACAGAAAACATAGAGAAACTGGAAATCCATCAAGGCTTAAGAACTCTCAAAGCCAGTGACGTGCTCCCTCCAGCATGGGCATACCTCCTAAAGTGTCCATGACCCTCCTGATACAGTACCACCAACTAAGGAATCAAGTATCGAAATGTTTGGAGCCTATGGGGGCCATTCTCATCACAGAAGGGAAGAGAATACGAGAAAAAAACTTCCAAGGAAAATGTGCAGGAAGGGAAGGGAGGGGAGGAGAGGGAAGGAAAGGAAAGAAGAGAAATGAAGTTAATGGGAGAGGTAATGGAAGGGAAAGGGTTGGGAATAAAAGGAACGGATATGATGAGAATTGAGGGGTGGGAAGGGAACTGAAGTGAGGGTGACCTAGTTAAGAAGAGGGACAGGAACAGAATGGAAGGGTCGAGAAGTAAACAGAAGAGGGGAGGGCATAATGGATAGGGAAGGAAAAGGAATGGAGGTGAAATGAAAGGAAGTTAATGGGAGTGAAGGGAAGGGAACAGTTGTCAAGGAAGTAAAGGGAAGAAAAGGGAATCACAGGGAGGGAGGTAAGAGTCCCTTACAGAATAGAAATAGGATAAGGGTATTGAAGAGAATGAGAAGAAAATGAAGAAAGGAAGTGATGGAGAATGAAAGAAGTTAAGGTGTGTGAAGGGAAGGGAATGGGAGTGATGGGAAGGCCAGAGAAGGGAAAGGAGGGGTGGGGAAGGGAATAATA
This sequence comes from Nannospalax galili, assembly GCF_000622305.1. NCBI lineage: Eukaryota > Metazoa > Chordata > Mammalia > Rodentia > Spalacidae > Nannospalax > Nannospalax galili. The sequence goes on from NW_008480651.1 coordinate 1,311, forward strand.
TGGACAAGAAGGGAAGGATAAGCAATGAAGGAGAAAGGGGAAGGAAAGAAAAAGAAGGGAAGGTATGCAAACAGAAAAGACTTCTGGGATCTTGCGCAGTGCCTCCAGAGAAAGAAAAGAGAATTGAAGAAAAAGGAATGGAAGAGAAGATGAGGAAAGGCTTCTCAAAGAAATATGAGGAAACGGAAGCAGAGGGAAGGATAGGGGAGAAAGGATCGAGGAATGGAGAGTTGTGGGAGAGAAAGGAAAGGTGGAGAAAAGACAGAAGGAAGGGAAAGGAAGACAAGGGAAATAAAGAAAGGTAAGTGAAGGGATAGCAGTGGAAGGGGACTAAAAAGACGAAGAGCACGAAGGGAAGCTGGTGAATGGGAGGGAAGGAGAGTGAGGGGAAGGGCAGCTGGAGGAAGGATAGGGAAGGGGAGAGGGGCGAAGTGAAGGGAAGTTATTGAAGAATAAGTAAGGGAATCAAAGGCGGTCAGGAAAGCAAAGACATGGAAGGGACAGGAAGGGCAAGGAAGGATATGGAAGGGAAGAGAACAGAGGACAGAATGGAAAGGAAGGGAAGAAGAATAACCAAAAGTGAAATGAAGGGAATGGGAAAGGAATAGAATGGAAGGAAAGGAAGCTGATGATGAAGGAATACTGAAGGGAAGAGAAGGGAAAACGGAAGTGAAGGGAAAGGAAAGCATAAGAATGAAAGACAGTCTTAGAATTTATGTGAAAGTGCTGCAAGGAAAGTAAAGAGATTGGAATAAACAGGAAGAAAACGTGAGGAGAAGTTTCCAAGGGAAGTGAAAGGAAAGGGAAGAGGGTAGAGACATCCAGGGCGTGGGTGAGTTATTAAAACAGAAGAAGAAGGGGGAAGATGGGAAGGGGAGCTATAGGAACATTCTGGAAACAAAAGGAGGGGAAGGAAGCTGAGGGGACGGAATGAAACTGAATGGATGGGAAGTAGAAGAAAGGGCAAGTAATGGGAAGGAAGGAATGGAAGGGGAGTGAAGAGAAGGAAATGGAAACCAAAGGATAGATAATGAAGGAAAGGACAGGGAAGAGAAGAAAATGGGAGGGAAGGGAAGGTGTGCGGGATATGACACACCTGGGCAGAGAGAGCCTCAATCGGGGATTTGCCTCCATTGGACTGGCCTGTGGCCATGTCTGTGGAGTATTTTCTTGACTGTTGAG
>NW_008480652.1:0-2493 GCF_000622305.1 Nannospalax galili
TTTTTTTTCCACTGGTTCTGTTTACCTGAATAAATCTATTCATTTGGTCCAGAGCAAAGGGAACAGTGAAATTGCAATAATTAGCCACAAAGCAAGAAGTCAAAAACTAACCATATTAACTAAACAAACCACCACAGAAATAGCAACACAGTCTACAGCTCATTTCCAGATAGTCTTTTCTGCACAGAATATTTTGCTCCTGTGCAGAAAAACAAGTTTCTAGTTATTTCCACTTAACATGCTATGATAAAATATAAAACAAATAAACTCTATAAATCATGGATAATCCTTCAAAGAAATTCATGAATCAGGTACTTTAAGAACCACTCATGAAATATTGGTCTTAGAATCTTTAAAATTTCACGCAGGACCATAAAGAACAAAATTTACCTCTAGTAAATCAGAGCCCTCAGATTCCTGCCTGTCATATGGGCGGATGATGCCATCTTCATGGATCAGACGAGGTGGACGGAGGCTAGATACTTCCTCAGTTGATTCTGCTGCCCTGAATAAGACAGCAGAAAATATGTAAGAATCCTCCAAAATCAGACAAATTTATGTTGATTAAACTCAGAAATGTTTTATTAAATATTAAAAACAGTTATTAGGTTTAAAGAATTTGCTCAAAGTAAGGCAGAAACTATTAAAACAAACTCTGTCTGACTCCAAGCCCCACTCTTTTTCTTCAAGAAAAGAAAATATCAAATAATGAAAGTACCTAGGTCACCTATGCTTCATAGCCTTGGTATCTAGTAATGCCTGGTATATGGTAGGCACAATAAACATGTTGAATAAAAGAAACTGAGCCATAGAAGATGCTTTTCTTATTCCTTCCCATGGCACTTTGCCTTATGAAGCTGTCACCTCTTCCAATTGGACTCAAGAGCCTTCAGAGCAGGTTAAATATCCAGCCCATTCATATATTCCCAGCAACAATGGGCACACAGCAGCACAACATGCACAATGTGGAACCCGTTACCTCTGAATGCCTTGGAAGGTGCTGCTGGCCATGTCTATGATTCCGCCAGTTGGACGAGCCACAGCACCCACAAGTCCTTTTCCAATTCCTTTAAAGAAGCCAGCAGCTCCCTCTTTCTTGGCACCTTGAGGAAACCAAAGGCCTTGAATATGCACTGCTATTTTGATTAAGATAAGCAAGTTGTTTCAACTCAACAAAACCTAAACCAAACTCAGGAAGCTAGAAATATTTGACTGCCTGGAGAAGTTACAATTAATCTTAACTAAATACAGATTCCTGGGCCTGGGAACAGACATGCTGAACCAGCCACAGAGGGCTGGCAGCCATCTCCATGTGAGCCTGAGGTAAGAAATAAGCCCAAGTTTGAAAAGCACTGATCAGAGGTTTAGTCAGTTTGTGCCCAGAAATTCCACAAACTAACCAGAAAGCATTTACTTAATTGATGACAGCCATTAAGCTCTTTAACAAGTATACTTTAAAAAAATTAAGTTTTATTGAAACTACTGCTCACATCATAAAATGTAAAAATTAAATGCTTTTCAATATATTCAGAGTTATGTAAATACCATCATCTATCAATTTAGAAAATCTGTGTAATCTCAGGAAGACAATCCATGTCTATTAACCATCATTCTCCACTTCCCCTAACCTCTCATCTGAATCTATCCAATGTCCTTCCTTGTCTCCATGCTCCTTCCTCACAGCTGAGCAATCACCTAGAAACACTTTCTATGGAGTTGCCTATCTTGGACATTTCATCTGAGTAGACTAATTCAGTGTATGGTCTATTCTGACTGGGCTATTTTTACTTAGCATCATGTTTTCTAGGTTCATCCACATTGTGCATGTATTACTATGTTGTTTCTTTTTACAGTTGAATAAATATTCCATGGTACAGATATGTATCACTTGATGGACAGTTAGGTTCTACCATGTTTGGGGCTATAGTGAATAATACAGCTATGAACGCTCACACATAAAATTTTGTTTGAACATCTGTTTTCAACATTTTAGGGTTTGCACCTCCAGAGAATTTCTGAGTCATAGGGAATTCCATGTTTAACTTCAGAGGCACAGCCAGGATATTTCCTCCACAGTGGCTGCACTACTGTACATTCTGATCAGCAGTGCACTGGGGCTCCAGTTTCTCCGCATTTTCACAACACTGGACTTCAGTCACCCTAGTAACTGTTAAGCAACATCTCATCTTGATTTGATTTGCATTTCCACAGTTCTTTGATGACTAAGTAAATATGCTTATTGGCCATGCTGTATTGTATTATTTGGAGAAAATTTTATCTGTTCATATCCTTTGCCCATTTTAACTGAGTTGTCTGCTTCCTGTTAACTTGCACAACTTCTTTATATATTTGAGGTATAAATTTCTTATCAAATGCTTTTTCCTTTAATGAGGGTGTCCTTCAAAGCATAAAAAGTTTAAATAAGGTAGACTATCTTTTTCTTTCTTCTTGGTGTCCTTCAAGACATAAAACTTTAAATTTTGGAGAAATCCA
>NW_008480653.1:0-2493 GCF_000622305.1 Nannospalax galili
TCTCTCTCTCTCTCTCACTTGCTTCTTGGCTGTTATGAAATGAGCACCCCTCTTTCCCCCCCAACACTCCTGCCATGACATGCTATAAAACCTCATCTTCTCAGAGCATGGTGCCCAAGTGCTGCTAGACGAAGGTGCAGAGCATGCTGATTCTGCCCAGTTCTGGTTCTTTACCTGCAGCCTGAACTGACCCCTCAGTGCCTTCAGACAACTGCATTGTGCTCGTTCTGCTAGCACAGTAGGCTGCCCTCTGGTAATTCTCCTAATTCGGTCTCGTTCTCTCTCAAGGTGGACTTTCTTGCTTCGCAGAGGGTTAAATGACTTCGACTTCACAATCCTAAACCCACCAGTATTGTAACAGCTGCATCATGCTCGGAATGAGTGCCCATCTTCTAATGCAAGGCCGCTGTACCTTCATGTCCAGCCACAGTTGTGTTCCTTGGCTTCGGAAGGCTACTGAACACTAGCCTTGACCTTGCTAGTCTGGCATGCAACGTTCTCCTCCACCATCTCAGCCTTATTTCCTGCAGCTCCTTTATTCCTTATCCCCTCTCACTCTCGCACAACCCTGCTTCCCGATAAACCAATCTGGTCAGATCCCCTGTGCTCCACCTCACTGTTCACACTGCATTCTCCTTGGGAAAGTGTACCTATAGTCACTTTTACATTTTGGTTCATGAGTCTTGACCATTAGAAATGTTTTCCATCCTTTTGGATGGTGTATCTTTCATTCATTATTTTCTGAAGAAGCTGTATACACCGATTGCCTGTTCGTTTTTGCAAAGCACAGCACAATTTTGTTTGAAAACCGACCCTTCCCCATGGACATCTGCAGTTCTTCATGACAGGCACCACTTAGTGTTGGATCCCCTGATATCTGTCACAGAGGAGGCCATCTGTAGGCAATCATTAAGTGTTTGAGTTGAGTGACTTGACTAGACTAAAAGTAGGCTACCTACCAGGATGACAGCTCTGTGCAAAAATGCCTGTACCACAAGTCACTTGCCACAGAATATAATGGTCCTTTCTACTCCTGTGTAGGAGCTCACTGGAAGAATATTATTTCTTAAAAGTTTGTGATTTCTCTTCTAAAAACAAGTCAAATTCTAATGTGAAAAAAATTCTGAAACCGAGAGTCAGGCAGAGGAATGAATAGCAGTGACACAGAGTGGCTCAAGACCTCCCCTGAGCATTGATTACTGGTGCTGGGCCCCACCCCGCCAGGACTGAAAGGATTGGAAGGGGGAAAGAATGTATGCACACACTTTTCTATGCCTTGCCATGTAGGGTGCTCACAGATGTTTTATTGCTTGAACCTGCCAAAAGAACAATTTCAGTGAATACTCATATCAGTACCCATTGGGGTATAAGATATGAGACTTCAGTCTCCATCTGAAGAAAAACAAGATGAGTTCCAAGCAATAAATATCAGAACATTCAGATCATTTGTTCAACAAGTCTCTGCTTGCTCAGAAGAGAGGATTAAAAACCTAATCTCGATACAAGAAGAAAAAACTGTGGTTATTTAACAATTGTTTCAAATTTGTCACAATTTTTTGGTAATTATCTTTTCCCTTTGAATTTTTAACTTCTGTTGAATATTACACATCTTTTATTATTTCAATATGCTTCTTTCTTCCTCCAACAAATATTTGAAATAGAAAATATTCTGGTAGCTCCACAATACTCAATTATGTAATAACATTTAGACATTTTTAAACAATTATTTAGTATCCAATTTTCTTACTATATTTGCTGTGTAATAGGGCTATACAGTGTGGATATTAGCTGGTGAACATTAATTTTTCCAGTCTAGACTTAGGAGTCCATTTCTTTTGATTCTATCATGCCTTAGGTAACATTTCCTGATGGTTTCCATGAATCTTGATTCAAAGCTGGGTTTGCCAGATGCTTTCTCTGTGATATCACACTAAGCAATTCTGCAGCTTGATTTCTATAGTCACTAAAGCATTATTTTTCATACAGAATGTTTTAGGTCAGATGCACAGAGACAGAAGAATAACAAACATATAACACCCACCCAGCCTCCAGAATAGCATGAGACCCTGTGGTACACTGGTAGAATGTGTGGGTGAGACTTGGTAATATGTCACTTCAGAATCTTCCTTCTGCCAGCTACTCCTGAATGTCAATAAATTTTTATTTATCAAATACACTAACTTCACTTACCTCTAATACACAGCTATCAATTCCACTGTTACAAGGTCAAAACCAAAACACTGGGCACAGAAGTTTCTAACTAATAAGTGTTCACCAAACACTAGTTTTAGCTATATGAATTCAAGAGTACTAAATCCATCAGTGACTCCCACAGTTGTGTCAAATTGGGAAAATTTATATGTGTCTCTTAAGGGCATATAAGAATCACATTAAATCTGTGTATGATAGTAAAATAAATACCTGTTTATACTGAAATTCAAGATATGAATTATTTTCTTCCTTAGATTGTTCCTTATTTTTTAATTGAATTTT
>NW_008480654.1:0-2491 GCF_000622305.1 Nannospalax galili
AGGCTTGTGCCACCACACCCAGCAAGACCTTGTATTTCTGATCCTCCTACCCCTACCTTCGGAATGCTGTTTCATGCAATGTTGGGATTTAAACCCAATGCTTCCTATATGGCAGGAAGCACTCTACCAGCTGAGCTATATTTCCAGTCCCTAAAGTTTTTCTTTTAACAACACATGCTTAATCATCCCAGTAATAACATGACCTAGGAATCCTTACACACTTTCATATTATATCTGTAGGAAAGTCAAGCTTGGAAGCAAGCGCCTTTACCCACCAAGCCATCTCATTAGTACCAGAAAAGAGGAGAGGGGAAGGGGAAGGGGGAGGAGGAGGAGGAGGGGGAGGAGGAAGAAGCCAGTGGACCCCTCCCACCGCTTGCCTCTGCTCACCCAACTTCTCCATTGCTGGCCCCTCTGGGCATCATTGGTCCTCAGCAATCTGCCCAGAAATGGCCAGTCCATGGCTCTTCTTGTAGGAAACGCAGCTCCCTTCCTTGCCAGGTGCATGGCTGGACAGTTCCACTCCTCCAGTGACACCCCAGGAGCCTTGCGGTTGAGTGAAATGAATCCTCCATCCTGATCGTATTAGCTTCCTGTGAGGCACTGCTGGGCTTCAAGCAATCCTCACCCCAAGCTTAAAGAGATTTTCAAGACCTCTACTACAATGATAGGGAAGCAGTCTCAGAGAGATGGAATGCCTTCCCCAGGGTCACACAGCCAGCAGTGGACAGGGCCAGAGTCCCTCAGGAGACCTGTCTGGCTCCACCACCTCTCTCGGCCTCTCAGTATTTTTTGGCACAGAGAGGATAAGGACTTAATATTCAGTACACCAGTGCCACTTGAGGCAGGAGATGATTGAGATGTCTGTAACCCCTGCCCCTCTTGGGAAAGTAAGTCTGCCTCTCCTTGAGGGTTTCCCATTCTGTGTGAGGCCTGAACACTTGTATTTTGACAAACTTCCCCACTGGCTCCGAGTTGAGCGTCTATTGAAGAGCCACTGAGCAACGGCACTCCTGTCCAGCTGATTACCAAGCCAACTCTCCAAGCACCATACAGTCTTGTCTTACTTCACACCCTGAAAACCCTATGAGACAGAGTCTCCCTGTAGCCCCTGCTGGCCCAGAACTTGCTGTGTAGATCAGCCTGGCCTCCAACTCACAGAGATCTGCCTGCAGAGTGCTGGGATTAAAGGCGTGCACCACCACGCCTGGTACCTTAATTTTTTTCTAACAGGGTCTTTGGGAGAAAGGACCCTCTGGATTCCCCGGCTCCCTGGATTCCCCGATGGGAACAGCTCATCAGCCAAGGACTGAGGTTGATAGGATATACGGAGACAAACAGAACTTTTGGCACTTACATCCTGCCCCAAATGAGACACCACAGACCTGCTGGTTCCTGTGTGAATCACCAGCCCCGATTCCCTGCCCCCCCATCTCTGCGCTCAGTCTCCCCACGTTCTCCATGCTCCCAGGAGTCCACCAGAAACCGTGGGTGGGTGGATGAAAAGGAAAGCCGAGGGGGAGAAGCAGCCACTTTGTGGGGAAGCAGGGATACCGTTTTAGATCTTGAGATGTGCCTGAAAATAGACCGTGCAGTCATGCGGATCATAACACATTCTATGTAAACACTGCACACTCATCACAGGTTATACCAAAGTCCACGAACACTCATGTTTTTGCGGACACTGGGAAAATGTCCAAATAGAGCCCGAGGATTATGAACCAGACGTCAAACACTGCACGAGACTTGAGCGCTGAATACCAGCTCTGCCGATTACCACCCAAAGGACCTCAAGCAGATTCGTGACCTGTGACCCTGGAGGCTTCCTTTATGAAATGATACAGTACCTGCCACTGCAGAGCCTTTGAGGACGGAAGGAACATGACCTGAGTGGAGGCCCCTTCTCTGCCCTTTCCTCCACCCTCTAGAGATGGCTTAATCTTCCCTCCCACACAAAAGCACCTGATTTCCTGCACCGTTCCTCGTCAAGGCCTGTCGTCCACAGGACTCCTCTCCCTCCTTTTATGTGGGGAGCTATGTTCTTGGCTCTGAGACAGATTGCTTAAATTGTCTTCCGTAGTTGCAAGTGACTCAGCCGTTGCTTAGGAATTTAATTAACTAGCGATAGGAGGCTTGAAAGACACAAGCATTAGGGGACTTCCTTCCTGGGTTGGCGGTGAGTAGGAAATAAGAAGGAACCTTCTAGAGCTATGCTGTCCTGTTGGTAGGTGGTAGCCACAAGTAGCTACTGAGCACTTACAATGTGGCTGTTCAAATTAAGACGAGCTGGAAGCCTAAAATATGCACCAAAGTTTGAACAAAAAATAATAAAGCATTTCATTAATATTTTAATATTTATTACAAGTTTAAATGGCAATGCTGTTATATTGGTTTTAACTGCTTTTAAAAATGTACCCACTGGCCCATTTAAAATTAGCCATCTGGAGAGATGGCTCAGTGGTTAAGAGCACTGGATGCTCTTGCAGAGGAC
>NW_008480655.1:0-2497 GCF_000622305.1 Nannospalax galili
TTTTTTTTTGAAGATCTTACTGTAACTAGCCAAGATGACCAGGAACTCACTATGTACCCAGACTGGCCTTCAACTCATGACTCTTCTGCCTCAGACTGTCTAGTGCTGGGATGACAGGTACACAGTACTTTGCTCAGCTAAAGTGTACGTTAGTTGATGTTCACACACTGAAGGAAATCTAAGTCGGGAGTCCACACCTGTGCTACCTCTCTGTGACATCCACACCCATTGTCTCTGGAGTTAAACTGTTCAAATAAATAAAATCATGCATATTTGCAAAAGCCATGCAGATAAAGTTCTATAACTTTTGTTCAGTAACTTACTAGTGCTGGGTTTTCCTGCAAGTGATGTAATGAATTTCTCATGCTTTAGTTCAGTTACCAATATGAATAAAGTTAATAATGCCTATCATACAAGGATTTTATGTGGCTTTAATGAAAAGATGTTTGAAAATGCTTAGCAGAGCTCCCAGTGCCTGATAAAGTAAGGCTAATTATTGTTTTAAGTAAAATGAAAATTGAAATTTTAAATGTATATTTACACAGGACCAGTTGGTTTAGCTTCGTTCAAGTTTCCTAAAGAGTTCAAGTGATGACATCATAATTGGCATTCCATAGAAGACACACTTGGATGTTCACCAAGAGCAAAACAGATGAACACATTGTTATAGACCCTAAACAGAGAAATCTAAAAATCCATAAAACTCGATTGGGACCATTTTTAGTGTTGTAGAACAAGCCATGTACCTCAGTTGGGGTTACTTAGTAGTAAGAGTGAAAGGAATCTACAAAGAAATCAAAGAAAATATTTCTAGGAATTATCGGAACATAATCACACATTCATAAGGTACAGGCTCTTCCAGTCTGACTTATGCATATGCCTGTCTAGACGCACTATGATAATTTGATTCAAATGTTTATGATGACAGAATGCATTTCAAGGGGAATTCTATTTAATATATCCTTCTCTAGTATCATAAGTGAGGCAACATTCTCTCATCCCATTATTCCCCAGAGTTAATTTCATTTTTATGTTTTTAGACACAAGACATTTCACTACCTTAGAAAATTAAGAAAGGACTTGAAACTGGATTGTATAGTATAATTCCAAGCCCTGTAAAAATATTTTTAGGGAAAAAAAGACAACCATACCTGATTTTCCATGATTGTATTACTTTACTATGATTTAAAGATCTCTTCAAGGATACACTGAATTTCATGGCTAAAATTGTTTCTGCACATACAACTTAAAATTTCATTTATTTTCCTTAAAAATACTGGTTGTAGGTTCTATATGCAGGCAGATAATATATAACTCAGAATTGCTATCCCGACTCCTTCTCTCTGTCCTTTCTCTGCCTTTTGCACGAGCACATACAGCACACACGAGCTGTATGACACTCTCTGGCCAATAAAATGAAAGAATGTCATAACACATTTCAAATCCCTTCCTGAGGCTCTTTCATGTATCTAAAATTAGAGAAATCAAAACTAATTTCCGAGCAGCCTTCTCACAGAAACTGGAGTCAGTGACCACAGCTGGTGGCTAAAGGCGAGAAATTCATCCTGAGGCACCATGGGACCCAAAAGTAGCATACGCTGCCCACTCAGCACGAGCTGGAGATCATCTGCATGTCAATAGATTCTAGCAGTTATATGGTCAAGTTTTAAAGCATGCCTTTAGAGGATAGAAAGTACCTGCCTTATTTCTTCCTTTTATTGTCTGCCTTTTTAAAACTTATTGGAATCACAAAGATTCCAGAATCTCCAGAAATAATCTCAAAATGTTTAGGGGAGATTGCTTGGATGTGCTGGTGTTGCTTAACCTAGTTGCACCCTGGAATAATGACAGCTAATTCCTTCTTGCTGGAAAAAATTCCCTTGTGGAGTTCCATAGTGTAGATGTGGCTCTAAGCAACAGCCAAGTGCTTCTGTTGTCCAAAGTACCTAGCCAGTAGAAGATTCTGGAAGACTTCTATATGGCTGACACCCACTTGGCAATATCATTCAGAGTCTCAGGTTTCTGAATGGAGTGACAATATATTTCTAAATGTGCTACAGTTGATAAACCTGTTTTCCAAAGCTCTATGAATATAAACATTGGCTACTTACCTTGGAGATAGATTTTTATTGTATCGTTGCCAGTAAATTTGTATAGCTCTCTGGTAGCACATATAATGAGGTAGATGTGTGTTAAAGTCAGTCAAATATTCATGTAGTGCAAGGTGCACATCCGACACTTACAGCTGAACTCATGAAAGGGAAGTATGGCTTTTATAGGGGAAGTCCTGAGACACTACTAATTCATCTGAGGATGACACCACATTGCTCCTATGTGAGGCTTGACTTGTCCAGAGAGAAGAAACACAGAATAAGTATTCCAAAGCAAACTAGTAACCAGAAAACCTGAACCCTCAGGGTAACTCACTGGGGACTTGCTCTATGAAATTTGAAGTCACATTTCAGGACTTCAGTCCTCAATCTGCAGAGCAGGGACA
>NW_008480656.1:0-2497 GCF_000622305.1 Nannospalax galili
CCTGGCCTTTAGTTATTGCTATCTTACATTTGGATAGGATTTACAGTTTGCAGGGACTTTTCTCCTAACAATACCATTGGTTTTCAATCATCTCTTTGAGATGAGAAGGGATAATGCTAATTTTCTTTCTTTCTGCAAGATACAGTGTTGAGTGTCCTTCAAGTCTCCAGCCTAATAAGATGGAGGAATATGGAAATGGACATAGGTTTCATTGGTTACTTTAAAAGGAGAATTCTAGGAGGTCCCAGAAGACAGGGACCAGGCTGCATATTCATGGAGGGAGATCTAGGTGAAGAGAAACTTCATTAGCCAGATTCATCGTTCTCTCTCCTCACCCTCCCCACTTTTTAGTGCTGTGGACATAAATAAAAGATGAGGTGAGAGCTGAGAGTTTTAAAATAGTGGACGGTCTCCCAAACACTATATTTATCTGCATTCTCTAAAATATGTGCAAATATCCATGTGCATGTTTCCCTGACTCTGATTTCCTTTGCCCTGTGCATAAATTCAACGGGATTAGATTAGTGTAGAGAAAGAAAAATGTTTCCTCTATCATCTGAGAGTTCATTTTAAGACATTTGATTAAACCAATAAAAGGGAAACGGCATAGAAATTTTACGTGATATCAGTATTTTTGCCTGCACAGACGTGCCACAGAAAAGTGGTCAGACTTGGAAGGTGATAAACCATTTCAACAAAGGCTCGTAAACTCTGAAGAAGTAACTGGATAAAAGTAAAAAAGCTTTGAGCTTCCGGGAGTGGTAGGTTGTTAGAAAGTGAGTAGGAAATCCATGATGAATAAAGGTTGTTTAGTAAGATTTGGTACAGACAAATGGGATTCTTTTCTCCCTCTTATGAGGGAAGGGAATGCTTTCACATATAGAAATTTGCATCACTTTTACTAAAGGGAGATTTCTACCCTGCTTTTAGGCAAACCACGGAGGGCCCATATCTTCTGCTTCTGACTTCTTTTCATCTCAAAATAATCCTTTTGCAAATGTGGCTTATTTGGTAGTGGCATATTTTGATACTTTACACTTGGGAATAGGGATCATACATAACCAGCTTACACAGGAATATATTTGGCAAGTACTGGCTATGGCCTGGATGTAGAACATCTCCCCTAAGGCCCATGGTTTGGAGGCTTGGTCCCCAGGGTGGATCTACTGGGGAGTGGTATAGCCCTTAAGAATCAGGGGAAGTGGGAGGAAGTTAGGCCATTGGGTGACCTGAATTTCTTCCTGTCTCTTACTTCTGGCTATGAGGTGACCAGCTTTGCTCCATCTCATAGTCTGCAATGTGGTGTCCAGCCACAGACCAAAGTAACAGCAGCAGTTGATCAAGAAGGCACATGAGAAAAAGCAGACAGACCTCGGATGTGAGCTGTGTGTAGTGTGTCAACAGGGACACAAAAACACTGTCTCCATAGTGATATGAAATTGGTCTAAAGAGTACTCAAAACTAAATCCATCAGGTCAATGAGTTCATCTGATCAGCACTTCTTGAAACTTTACTTCCCTAAAGAAAATATCCTGATTCAAAATCATCCTCATTCAGAGCTTTTATTAGTATAATATTCAACTGGAAACATAAACATTTTATGTAACATATCATTAAGTAGTCTAGTATTTCACACTAATATTTCTTTCTAATAAATATCTCTCCTTTTAAAAACATTATTCATTTATGTGTGTGTTTGCGTGTGTGAGTTTATGTGCACCATCTGTATACAGGAGTCCACAGAGGGAAAAAGAAATCATCGGATCCCCTGCAAGGGAGGTACAGGAGGTCGTGAGTTGCCATGTGGGTGCTGGGAAACAAACCAGGGTCCTCTGCAAGAGCAGTTAGCAGTCTTAACTGCCTGGCTCTCCATCTTTAAATGGGAAAGTAACACATTCATTCCTAGAGTGTGGTTTAAAAACATGTAACTGTCAGGCATGATGGAACACGCCTTTAACCCTGATACTCGGTGCGATTAAGAGGCAAGTGGATCTGTGTGAGATTGTGGCCAGCCTGATCAGCACAGTGAGTTTCAGGGCAGGTGAGGCTACAAGGAGGACCATGTCTCAAAAACAAACAAATGTACATATAACATGACTGGGCTTCTAGCTCAATGGCAGCCCACTTGGCTAGCATGTGTTAGAACAATTAGAAAAGAAGAAGATTAAACTATATTGCCCAGCAGCAAACTATGAAAGTTCCAGAAACATTGCTGCACTGTGCAATGAGGGGTGCAGAGGAGAATGGAATGTTCTACATCGGGGGCTTCCCACTTCCTGAGAACAATACCAACCTCCTCTCCCCTCTGACGCAGAGTGGATTGAGAGCCCAGAATGAACCACTTGGCGTGGTTATGGCTGTTAACTTTTTTCCTTTGGTTCTGTGCTCCACAGATATTTGTCTGTCTGAATCTTTGTTCTCTCCCTAGGTGACAGGTCTGGATATAAAACTCTTGTGACGTGTACCTTCCCCTCCTTATTTGGACTTCTGAACATTT
>NW_008480657.1:0-2442 GCF_000622305.1 Nannospalax galili
GGTCTTTTTGAGACAGGGTCTCTCTGTAGCCCCAGCTGGCCTGGAACTCGCGTTGTAAACCAGGCCGCCCTTGAACTCACAGAGATCCCCCTGCCTCTGCCTCCCACTTGCTGGGATTAAAGGCATGTGCCACCATGCCCAGCTGTTTTTTATTTTGTAAATGTATGTGCCTGGGGTCTTGCCTGCATGGGTATAAATTCACCAATGCCACACAATGCCCGCAGATGCAGAACAGGACCTTAGAGCCCCTGGAAGAGTGTTACTTTCCACGTGAGTGCGGGACATTGAACCCAGGTCCTCCGGAAGAGCAGACTGGTGTACCTAACCTTCTTGGATGTTTAATAACCACATTTGAGGGCCTATACTCATCTGATCTAAAGGGAGTTAAAGGTACAGTTTTGTTCCTTGCCCTCCAAGGCCAACTAAGTCTCAGGGGCCTGTAAGGAACCTCTCAAAATATCCTGTAACTGTGATAAGTCACCTGTCCTCTTGCTCAGGAAGGTCATGGAACCCCACTAGAGAGACTCAAACCAGTGTCCAGCCTACAAAGAGGAGGGTCAAGACAGACGAAACATTCCTCCATGTTTCCAAATTAAGCCAGGCTTGAGTAGGGCCTTCTGAATTATCCTCACAGAGTCAAAACTTCCAAAAATTGTCAATGGAGCCAAGGGCTCCCTCCAGAGCCCAAGTGAACCCTGAGGATCAGATACTTAATTGACCTTAGACAAAACAACAAAAAATAAACTTGGTTAATTAGGGCCAACTGTATGATCTTACATACCCAAAAGGAAAGTGTAACCAATCACTCAAATAATCAATGTATTTCTTTTACAGTCTGAAAATTGTACTCTCCAGATGTTAGGCTTACGTGTTACTTAAACAATTATTTATCATTGATTATCTTGTTCTTAATATGCACTTTGGGGTTTTGTAGATAGACTCACTGAAGGGCTACCCCAATTGCCACACCCTGTACCAGAAAAATCCCGAAAAACTAGTGCCCAAATTCTCTATCGGAAATTGGGGTTACCTCTTCAGAGGAAGGAACAATAGACATACAGGTTAGAAATCTGCTAGACAGATATAGGGTAAAGACTCCCCAAATAAACAGCTGGTTTCTTTCTGACTGAGAGCTGGAAAGTCCCTAAGATCTGGGAGTAAGCTTGTCCCTACCTGAGGCTAGAGATGTAAGAACTACCCAATCCAGAAATATCTCTAGTTCTGCTACAGCTAGAGGCTGTGGTGGCCAATAAGGGGTTCTGTTTTTTTTTCCCATACATCTCTTTGTCCTAAATAATATCCTGTTCCTAGAAGACATTCTGAAGACATCACCAGAACCTTGATGGACCTGGACAACAGGACTGACTATGCTTAAATAACGGTTGTTTTCAAAAATTCCTGCAGAATCTCCTGAGTGAGTGCCCAAGCCGCTGCTTGAGACCAAATTAATGCTAAGTTCCACTTCCTGCCACCTGAGGGGACTCCTTCTCAGTTAAAAGAGAAAAGGTGCCCTCATTCCTTTCTTTTTGTATCTTTAGGGTCTGAACTGATAGAAACCAGAAGCTCCCTTAGATAGATGTCTCATCCCACCCCCACTGTAAACAGTTAGCCACATCCCTATCTTGAGCCTGATGGCATGCCACAGCTGCAGAAATGCCAGACGACCCATACATCCTGCCAGAATACCTCTCTACTGTCCTTGCTCCACTGTTATCAGCTAGCCACATCCACCCTGAAATGACTTCCTTGTTTTATTACAAGTAAATGACTCGAAGAAAGAAGGGGCCATATGTTCTCCAAGGATGCCTTAGCTCAGACTCCAGAGCAGTGTATATTCTCCTTATTTCCCAACCCTATACAATCTACACTACACCCCCGCCTCCCCCTACTTTCATTGTCTCAGGATGGTAGTTTACGCCTTGCTAAATAAATGCAGTTTAGTCTGCTGAAAGGATTGGCTCTGGTCATTTATCTAAACTTTACCCTTTCTCTGCTCTTCTACATTTAACACAGAGGAGCTTAAATGTCAGGCAAAAGGAGACTATGTGGTACACACACGTGGAGATATTCGATAGGTTTGTGAGGAAAGAAACAGCTGTACTTCACCAGGTGCACAGTATAGTATCAGAAGTATTTCTGGAAAGTTTTATTGAGGGTGTAATTTAAGGAAGTAAAACGAATATGGAACAACTCTTATGATCATGCATTGGAAAAATTAACAATGTGGAAATGGCTACATTATCAGAATTCTACTGGTATTGTTTATAGAAATCGAAAAACAATCCTAGAATTCATAGGAAAGAAGAAAATTTCTGAGAGGACAAAGAAATCTCAATAAAAAAAATCAAAGACACAGTCCCAGAAGTCCAAGTACTATAGATCCACAGTAACCAAAACAGCATGGATATGCACAAACACACACACACACACACACACACACAC
>NW_008480658.1:0-2455 GCF_000622305.1 Nannospalax galili
TTAGAGGTTGGGGAGGTGGCTCAGTGGGTAAAAGGTTTGGTACATAAGCATTAAAATGGCAAAACTCACTCCATCTTGTCCCAGCTGGCTTTTGCTCTATCCTTGTTTTTGCCCAGCCATTCCCACTGTGGCCAGCCAGGCAGATGGCTCCTGCGGGCAGTTCCAGGGAGTGCGTTGTTTCTACAGTACTGGGAAACTTACGAGTTGTCAGGTAGCGCATCCTCCCTCCTAGCGTAATAGAAACTTTCTGTTAACTGAAAAATCTCTTTCTTAACTGACCTGCCCTGGTCGGTTGTAACTATGGTGATCTGATTGGTTATTGACTTTGCCCCTGACATGATGTAATTGTGGTGTGTGTGTGTGTGTGTGTGTGTGTGTGTGTGTGTATTGCCTGCTTGTAGTTAAGTGCACCATGTCACGTAATGCCCTCGGAGGACAGAAGAGGGTGTCAGATCCCCTGGAACTGGGGTTAGGGATAGTTGTTAGCTGCCATATGGGTGCTAGGATTTGAACCCAGGTCCTCTGTAAGAACAGCCCGTGTTTTTAATGGCTGAGCCATCTCTCCAGCCCCGTGATTGTGGTTTTAAGCTTTATAAACCCTGCACTGCTTCAGTAAATAGAGACAGGTACATCTCAGGGGCTCACTGGCCAGCTAGCCCAGCCGAAACAGGAAATCAGCTTCAGTGAGAGGGCCTGTCTTAAAAGCTAAGGTGGAAGGAAGCCTGGTGTGGTATGCACACCTTCAACCCAGCACGGGAGAGGCAGAGACAGGTGGATCTCGGTGAGCTTGAGGCCAGCCTGGTTTAAATGGTGAGTTCTAGGCTAAGCTGGTCTACATGTTGAGTTCTAGACCAGCAGGGATTACACAAGAATAACAATAACAAAATAGTGGAGAGCAATAGAGGAAGGCACTGGAAGGCAGCCAGCATGGCTCTCACCTTCCTACACTCCACGCTGCAACAAATTTGCACGTATGACCACACCCACACACACACTACATACTATTAGTGTGTGTCAACTAAAACACTTAAAAATATTTTTTTTAATTGTGTGGTAGGATGGGCATGACGGCATACAGCTGTGATCCCAGATCCCTCCTACTCAGGAGGTAGAGGCAGGAGGATCAGGAGTTCAAAGGCTAGTCTTGGTTACATAGCAAGCTCAAGGCCAGCCTGGGCTACCTGAGACCCTGGTTCAAAACACAAGAAAAAAAAGTATTTTCTAATACATGCATGAGCATATGTTAAACGCTCTATGCTGACATGGTCGTGCTGGTAGTAACTAACTAAACATATGTGCACTTGGACACTGTCTGTCCTGTCTGTCCACTGGTCAGGATCCAGCCTGGGCTCAGCCCTGCAGTTGGCTCCACCCAAATGTTGTCCAGCTTTGAGAAGTGCTGGCCAGGCATTCCTGAGATGGTCCCTCAACGCCTGGGCTTGTCTGATAGCTTTCCAGGGCTCTGTTGGGGTGATAGGTTCAGAAAGACCTTGGGGCAAGTGCTCCCTGCTCATCAGCATCACACTGGGCTACCTGCTGCCACCCGCCTGCTGTCACAACCCCTGTTGACCTGCTGGGCACCTGCACTGTGATGCCACTGGGTCCCTCTTCCACTCTGCTCTCTGGAAGCCACTAACCAACACTTTCTGCTTACAAGGACAAAAGGTCTCAACGCCACCCACTGGAAGGAGCCATGACCACACACCACCAGGGAGTGTCTCTAAGGGAGCATCTCTAAGGGAGCGTCTCTAAGGGAGTGTCTTGTCTTCCCATTTGTTCCGTGTTTTTGAGACAGAACCTCCCATGGCCTGGGCTGACTTCCAACTCCCTACGTAGCAGAGGATGACCATGAACTTCTGATCTCCTTGCCTCTACCTCCCCAGTGCTGGGATTGACAGGCCTCTACGGCCACGCCCGATCGATCACGCATTGTTTTTGGTCTGCTTTATGCTTTGGGTTGTAGGTCCTATACTAGTCTAATCCTACTTTCCTCAGATCAGCCTGGCCGTTGGGTACTTGGTCATCCTGGCCCTGTTTTCCGCGGCTGCCTCCACATTTTGGGTTCTGAATTTTGGATTCCTTGCTTACTAGCCCTACATAATGCTCTGGGCTTTGTGAGGCAGCCGCGGTGTGTCTGTCTTAGCTTTCTGTTACTGTAACAAAACACTGGAGACTGGCTTATTTATAAAGGGAAGAAGTTTATTTGGCTCTGAATTTTGGAGCTAGAAGTTCAAGATCAAGTTGTGGCAATTTACCACTGACTTCTGCTGCTTCAAGTCAGAGTGGGCTATGAGGAGGGCAAGTGGGTACAGGTAGCGGAGAGAAAACACAAGGGCAGCCATGCCCTCTAGCCACCTGCTCTGAGACTTAGCAGCTAATCCAGGTTTATGAAAACTGTTAACCCTCTTAATGACCTAACCATCTCTTTGGTTTGGTTTGGTTAGGTTTTTTTTTT
>NW_008480659.1:0-2497 GCF_000622305.1 Nannospalax galili
GGGGGAGATCCTCCTGCTTTTAACTAGGAGAGAGGAGGGTTTGGAATGACAGTAAGATTTGTTCGGAAGATTACAACTGTCTAGTGCATAGCATAAAATAATGATCAGAGACCAGGCTTTTCTCTATTGAACTCTTGTACTGGGTGCTAGAATAAGAAATTTTGTTTGATTTTTTAAAACATCTGTTTCAAAAACCACAGAACAAAAAGGAGTAAAAATATTCTATTATCCCACCACTTAGAGATAGGGGTAGGATCTCATAAAGTATGAAACACAGAAGAGTCCTGTGTACTTGCCTGGATCACATGGTCTCAGTTCCAAAGAGACCAAAGGTAGAAGTTGGAACATGTTTTTCCTGACTCTGTGGAGGTCAGAGGACAGCTTGAGGGAATGGGTTCTCTCCTTCCACCATGTGCGTCTTGGGGATTGAACTTGGGTCCTCAGGTTTGACTAAAGGTGCCTTTACCCACTGAACTATCTCACCAACCCTAGACTTGTCTTTATGAATGGAGTCACTCTGTATATGGTGGTCTAAATTGTTTAAAGATCACATGCAGAAACTCAAGTTCCAGATCATTGGCTCCTGATCGTCTTTGATCTGTAAACCTAACAGCCCACATGCACCGTTGTATGAATGCAGGACACTTTTCCTGTCAGCCTTGTGTTGGCAATTTATGCAGATTATCATCATTTTACAATGACTTTTAGACATATCTTTAAGCATGTGTACAAACCCTCCTGTTGTATATTATTTTACAAGTATCCAAATGAAAATTCATCCATATTTTTTAAAAAGTATCTATTTATTTAATATGTACTGTCTGTGTATATGGGCTCACATGCCTGTGATGCATGTGTGTGTGTGCATGTGTGTGATGACCAGAGCCCCATGTTGGGTATCTTCCTCTATCACCTGGAGCTCACCTTTTCAGATAGACTAGAGGTCAGTGAGCTCTGGGGATCCGGTGCTGGGGTTACAGATGGGCACCTTCTACATGGGTGCTGGGGTGCTGGGCATCCAGACTCAGGTCCTCACACTTGTGCAGCAAGCACTTTAGCCACTGAGACATTTCTCTAGCCCTTCATCAACGTTTTTGTCTTTATGAATATTGCAAAACTTATGCTTAAAGTCCTAATTCATTCTTCACCTCTGTCTCACACCCATGTCATTGATAGATGATATCATTAAGTTTTTGGACTGAATATATGAATGAAATGTGGTATTTTGATATTTTAATGTCTTGCATTGGTCACATTTCTGCTAGGCACTTGCTCTTTTCATATGTTCATTGACCACATGACTCTTGTTCTGTTCATATTTTTTACATTTTCTATATAATAATTGTGTTTTTCTTGTGGAATTACACATATATCCTAAGATATAGAGATAACTTGAGCATCAGAGCTTGCTATATTCTTTTGTTTTTACAAATAAGGTTTTGATTTTGATGTGGCAGAAGCTGTTAATTCATTTAAGCTTTCTCTCTTAAGAAGACTCTTCTTACAATAGTATAAATCTATTCTCAATTGTATTCTAATACTTTTATGCTTTCAAATACATCTTTTATTCATCAGGAGACAGACGTCTTTGTTATCATATATTCAATTCCTAAATAGGCTCAAGATCTAGTTCTCTGCCTGCTGTGACTCCTGTTAATCCATTCCTTTATTATAGAGGACTTACGGCTGTTATGGAGCAGCCTCTTCCTCCTTAGATCATTCCTGACCTTATTCAGAAATCTCTTGATGATCCTTCTGCAAGATCTGACAAGGATCAAGCCATCCTTACCAAATTCATTGCCCATTCATTTACATTAAAATGAATAGTGTCAGGAAAAATCTTTAGGACCTCAGAGATAAAGAGACACCAAGTGACAAAATGTGAACTAAAATCCAACCAAAGAGAAACCTCTTGTATTCTGTAGGATGTGGCCAATTTTATTATGGGAGAAGTTAGAACACAAACATACATCTTCGTTTGCCTTCTCTGTTCCTCTGAGGGGCTGAAATGACTGATCTCCTCCTCTTTTTCATTAGTTTATATTAATTGTACAAAGCTGGATTTTAATTTGATGTTTTCATAGATGTATATAATGTGCTTTATATATATTCGCCCTCCCATTAGTCCATTCAGTCACCTCCATCATCTTCCTGAGTAGTCTCTCTTTTACTCTCATGTCTCTCTTTAAAATCTACATTCCACAAAGAGAGGTCATTTCCTCAGGACTGGTACAGCTAGTTCATATGGCAGCACTGTGCTTAGTTTTTTGAGGAAGCCGCATACTGATTTCCATAGGGGCTGCACTCGTTGACATCCCACAGAGCAGTGATGAGAGTCCCTCCCTCACTCTCATCTTTACCAACATTGGTTGCTTTTTATTTTTCTTTGATAATAGCCAATCTGACTGGGGTGAGACAACTCCCCTGTAGGCTAAGGAGATGGAGCATTTTACAATAACTTCCTTTTTGTTGTGGTTATTTTTTGTTTGTTTTTTTT
>NW_008480660.1:0-2497 GCF_000622305.1 Nannospalax galili
AATGCTCCAATGTGAACTCACCATGCTCCAGTGTGTCATCACAATGCTCCAGTATGACAGCAAAGTGCTCAGTGTGCCACCACAATTTTCAATGTGCCCTGACAATGCCCCAATGTGACATCACAATGACCCAATATGCCATTTCAATGCTCCACTATGTCTTCACAATGTCTCAACGTGCCATCACAATGCTCAAGTATGTCTTAACAATGCATCAATGTGTCAACAATTTTCATGTGCAATCACAAAGCTCCAAGGTGTCATCCCAGAGCTCCTGTGAGTGTGCAATCACAATGCCCCATTGTATCATGATAATGATCAATGTGCCACCACAATGCTTAATGAGCCCTGACAAAGCCCAAATATGACATCACAGTGTCCCAACATGCCATCACAGTGCTCAGTTTCCCCTCACAATGCCACAATGTGTCATTACAATGTTCAATGTGCCATTCCAATGCCCCAATGTTCCATCACAATGCTCCAATATGCCTTTACAATGTCTCAGTGTGCCATCACAATGCTCAAATATGTCCCCACAATGTCCCAATGTTTCATATCAATTTTCAGTGTGCCATCACAATACCCTAATGTGCAATCACGTTGCTCCAATGTGTCATCAAAAATCTCCAATGAGACATATCAATGCTTAGTGTGCCATCACAATGCCGCAGTGTGTCCTGATAATGCTCACTGTGCCACCACAATGCTGAATGTGCCCTGACCATGCCTCAATGTGTCATCACAATGCCCTAATGTGACATCACAATGCTCCAATATGTTTTCACAGTGCCCCAAATGTACCATCATGATGCTATGTTCAAATATGTCTTCATATTCAACCAATGTGTTATCACCATGCTCAATATGCGATTGCAATGCTCCATGTCCCCTAATAATGCTACATTGTGTCATCCCAATGCTCAGGGATCCATAACAATTCCCCAAAGTGTCATCACAGGCTCCAATGTGCTGCTACAATATGTCACCTGCTATCACAATGCCCCATGTGCCATCACAATGCTCAGTGTGCCATCGCAATGCCATAAATTGTCCTCACAATGCTCAATATGCCATCAAAATGCTGAGTGTCCCATCACAGTGCTCAATATGCCATAAAAATGTTGAATGTCCTCTCACAATGCACTAATGTGTAATCGTAATGCTCAATGTGCCATCACAATGCATAATGTTGCCTCACAATGCCCCAATGTTTCATGAAAATACTCAAGGTTCCATCACAATGCTTATTTTCACCTCACAAGGCCCAATGTGTCATCACAATGCTCAGTGTGCCATAACAAAACTCTAATGTGTTGTCACAATGCTCAATATGCCACAAAATGGTGAATGCCCCTCACAATGCACCAATGTGTAATCACAATGCTGAATGTGACATCTCAATGCTCAGTGTCCCCTCAAAATGCCCCAATGTGTCATCAAAATGTCAATGTTCCATCACAATAATGAATTTCCCCTCACAAGGTCCAATGTGTCATTACAGTCCTCAATGTGCCATCACATTGCCCCAATGTGTCATCACAATTCTCCAAAATGACAACACAGTGCTCCAATATGTCATCACAATGCTTAGTGTGCCTTAACAATGCCCCAATGTGTCAGGCCAATGCTCCAAATTGATATCACCATGCTAAGTATGCCATCAAAATACTCCAATGTGAAATCAAAATGCTCAGTGTGAAATCATAATGCCCAGTGTATCATAATAATACTCAGTGTGCCATCACAATGTTCAACATGCTCTCACAATGCCCCAATGTGTTATCACAATGCCTCAAAATTTTTTCAAAATTCTGCATTGTAAAACCACAATGCTCATTGTGCCATCACCATGCAGCAATGTTTTACCACAATGCTCCAATATGTCATAAACCTGCTCAACGTGCCATCACAATGCCCCATTGTACCATCACAATGTTCCGAAGAGCTATTACAATGTTTCATGTGTCATCACAATGCTTAAATGTGACACCACCAGGTTCAGTGTGCCACCACAATACCCAATGTGTCATCACAGTGCTCGATGTGCCATCACAATGTTCAGTGTGCTCTCACAATGCCCCCAATATGTCATAACAATTTTCAAAGTGCCATCACAATACCCAGATATGTGATAAACATGCTACAATGAGTCATCACAATGCTCCAATGAGACATTAAAATTCTCACTGTGCCATCATAGTGCCCCAGTGTGTCAAAACAATTCTCAGTCTTTGACGTCAATTCTCAGTGTGCCCTGAAAATGCCCCAATGTGTCATCACAATGCTTCAATGTGACATCCCAATGCTCCAGTGTCATCACAAAGCTCCATTGTGCCCTCATAATGCTCAGTGTGCCATCAAAATGCACCAATATGTCATCACAATGCTCCATTTTGTCATCACCATGCTCGATGTGCCATTACAGTGCTCAAGTTTCTCTCACAATGCCCCAATGTGTCATCACAATGATCAGTGAACCATTACAATACCCCAA
>NW_008480661.1:0-2499 GCF_000622305.1 Nannospalax galili
GTCCTCTGCAAGAGCAGCTAGTGCTTTTAACTGCTGAGCCATCTCTCTAGCCCCACAACTTATTCTTAAGTAGCATAGATCAACAGTGTAAGAAAAGAAGCACTAAAGAGACTTTATAGTATTGCAAGTGAAAATAAAAGAACTACTGTTTTATCACAAGACTGATACAGAGCCAGTGCACCAAGGCTCAATTCTAGGATAAAAATTACTGATGTCATATCTGGTGTGTCCTGCATCCATTATACTCTCCTCTGGTGAAATTAATTTCAGATGATCCAAATCAAGGCAAAAAGAGAATTAGGCAAACACTTCACAGGGTAATGTTTGACTAGTGTAATAAGGTTAACTCCCGTGAAATAAAGTCAAAGAAGGGTCATAATTACTACCCTGAAAAAGAACAAGGGGATAATAAAAAAGATGTACATTTCAGTTCAACTTTCTAAAATCTGATAAAAGCTTGAACTATGCTGCAAAAGAAATGGGTTGCGTTAAAATTCCAGGTTCATAGACTATGTTAAAAGATTCCCAAAAAGCCATATTAATGTAAAGAATGCAGTAGAAAAGGAGACTACAAGAAATATTTTAATTTAAGGATTCTGTGATTCATCAGTAAAAAGAGCTACCTTATTGAAGAATGTCACATTCCTATATTTATGAAATTATCATTGAATGTATACATCATAGAATAAGATGAGCCAAAGGGGAGTCATTGGGACTGAATGAAAAGCACGGGGAACAGAGGGAGTAAGAGCTCTCAGGTAGCTGAGGAGCAGTGTCGACAGCTTTCTCTTCGCAGAAGTGTATTTATCAAAGTGCAAGAAGAATCCTTAACAGAGTTTAGACATGTTTTTATGTAATTACCTACAAAACTAAAAATCTGTGTTATGACAAATAGTATGTACTATTTTCAAAGCTAATAATACATGTGGTACATCATTTAAAAATACAGTAGGTATGGACTCTCTTAACTACTTGGAAAAATGTTGGTTATATCTCTGAGATGGAGAGATGGAAAGGAAGAGAGAGAGAAAGAGAGAGGCATTGAGAGAGGCATAGAGAAGCTCAAAAGTAAGTTTGGCTGCATTCTAGCCACTTTTCAACATTTGTTAAGACAGGCCTGAGAGAACAAAACCATGTTCAAATATCCTTATAATTTCCTACTTGACTATAGCAACTGGCAGCTGTATTATTTCCCTCTAAAGCAAACAATGACTATATTAGACAAAGAGTTATTTAAAAACTTTTATTTCATACAGGCAAATATAAGTTTTAATACATCCAGGCTTGATAGAGACAGTCTGAGAGAAAAGCCAGGATTTAAAGTCAGTTTCTTTGTAATCTTACATTCTCACAAAATGTAATCGCCTACACTTACATCTTTCTTCATAGTGCCAAGTATATTGTCTGGCAGAGATGAACAGTCAATATATGGAGTTAGCTGAAATCTGGATTCAATATTTACCAGTTAAAATTTGTATATGACTGCACATTTTTGTGTGCTTCTGGGCACTGTATTCATGTGTCTCCTAAAATACAATGTTCAAGTATGTTTGGGTCTATGCAACATCTAATATACACTGATTTTGCAAATAACTAATAAATATCATCTTAAGAAAAATGGAACATATGCTTACAGATAAGAGTACTATAGGGAGGTAATGTAATATGTCATGTGACACAGAGTATTTGGTCACTCAAGCATTAAGACCTTAGAAATGTTCAAGTGTCATCTAATGCAATCTGATCAATCATCCTGCAGAAAGTACTTACAAATTTATCAGATGGTTCTATATATATATATAAATATAGTTTAAATTTACTCTTTTTTATCTCATGACTATCACTTATTATAAATAAAACACATAAGAAAAATGAAAATACAAACATGAAACGAATATAATTTATAAGTGAAAAGAGTCACGTTTGTGCAACAATAATTATTTTCAGATCAAATCCTATCATCACATATTAAGACTGTGAAAGTGACAAGTGATTCAGAATTTTGTTCAACAGATATTCAAGTGCCAAGTAAATCTACTAACTCTGCCCAGAATCTGCTCTGCATTTTTCTGCCACTAAGATTTTTCTTAAAGTAGGTAAGAACACGTGCCTCTGTCCCAACCTATGGCTGGCAGCAGTGACTGATCACATAATCCATTCCTGCTGACCTCGGATATAACTGAGAATTCTTCTTATTGGTAACATCAAGAAATGTCTACATTCCAATGCACCTGAACACTAAGAAAATACTTATATATTTCCATATATGTGGAACACTTAAATTTTATTGTTTGAGAATGTCATACATGAATATAATGTATATAGATCATATAAAGTAGGGTAGTAGGTAGATAATGTTCAAGGACTAATAATTTTTCATTAGATTTGGAAATACACTCCAAATGGCCATTTCTTATGTTGACTATGTATGAAAAGATAAGGACATAACATTTCAGATATGAATAACTCTGAATCAATACCAAATGAAAGAAAAAGAAG
>NW_008480662.1:0-2496 GCF_000622305.1 Nannospalax galili
TGTGGAGGACAAGAAACTCCAAATTAGAGCTTTATTTAGTCTGCTGTCTCATAACTTTCCTGGACGTAGAAAAACCATTAACACATTGTCAAAAATATTTGATTTGAACTGAGAATACCTTCTGAGAGCAGGTAAATGACTTCTTGAATTTAGCAGATACAACTCACAAACAGCAGACACCCTTGATTTCCCTACAGCTTTAGTGTTCAGGTGCACTCAAGCTCTGTCCTGGAAGGGTGCAGTGAAAAGTTTCACACACTACCCATTTCAACTACCTTGGAGAAACTTGAAAGATCAAGTTTGAAAAGCAGAACAAGTCTCTATTTAGATCTTTTTCTTTTTCTTTAAATGTAAGTGGAATTTTTAGGTCCTCCCTGATCTATAGAAAAGCTTTATTTTAATATTTATGGAATGATGGGCTGTTTTTGATCTGTGATGGCTAATCCTCATTGTATCTTTGACTGGATTTGTAATCTCCCAGGAGAGACACCTTCTAGGCTTGTCTGTGAGGGTGTTTCCAGAGCTTAACTGAGGAGGAAAGACCTGTGCATGTGAGTCATGCTGAACCCCAGGCTGGAGTCCTTGGATAAGCAAGGAGGAAAAGGAGAGGGTAA
Organism: Nannospalax galili; assembly: GCF_000622305.1. Lineage (NCBI taxonomy): Eukaryota > Metazoa > Chordata > Mammalia > Rodentia > Spalacidae > Nannospalax > Nannospalax galili. The sequence continues at coordinate 615 of NW_008480662.1, forward strand.
GCTGTGTTCCTACATTCTGTTGTGTAGGCATCCTGATCTGCCTAGATGTGAACAAGCTTCTCCTACCACAGCCAACAGCCTCAAGCCATGCCTACCGCCATACCTTCCCATCCATGACCAACTGCATCCCTCAAACCATGAGCCTAACGAACCCTTCCTCTTTTTACAGGTGTGTGGTCATGTGTATTTGAGCAAAGGCACACATGTGGAGGTCAGAGAGAACTTGCAGTGTCAATCCTTGCCTTCCACCCTGTTTGAGGCAGAGTCTCTTGTTCACTGCTGGACACAGCAAGCTAGCTGTCTTGCAAGCTTCTAGAAGATTATCTTGTGGCAAGCACCCTGGGATTATAGATGTATCACCACATACAAGCCTAACAGGGTTCTAGGGAGCCAAGCTCAGGTACTCAATGCTTGCAATGCAAGCACTTTATTCACTGAACCATCTCCTTAGCCCATTCTTTTCTCTCTCTCTCACTTTGTAAAGAGTTAATTATTTTTAATTATGTGTATGTGTCTTTGTGTGGGTATGTGCACATTGCACATACCTGCAGGAGCTCACAGAGGCCGGAGGTGTCAGATTCCCCTGGAGCTGGAGTTACAGGCAGTTGTGAGCCCTGTTGGGAGCTGAACTCAAGTCTTCTGCAGGACCAGTGTTCATTCTTAACTGCTGAGCTGTCTTTTCTAACACATTCCCATTCTTCTCTCTTAACTTGTTTCTGAGATATAATATCACAACAAGAAAATAACCAATCCATGCCTCACCAAGTGCTGCACCAATCTTGAGGCCCTGAATGATATTCTTATCTTCAGCTGCAGTGCTAAGATCTACAACACTGGAAAATTTTTCATTGTTCAAGAGATTTTGAATGCTTCAGGAGCCCTTCTGGTTGGAAGTTTCTTGCCAGGATTTGGTTTTGTAATATTAAACTGAAAAAACATGAATATGTCATTATGATGTTAAAATGAAATATTTATGACTGAATTTTTTTCTTCACTTTGAGTTTCTCAAAGGAGAATCCTGAAAAATCTGGATCTAATGATTATGTGCTTTCTCCAGCTATCTTTCAGTGGAATTGTATAATTATCATCATGAACATAATGGACAATTACGTGTGCAGTAAGGGCTGTCTCATATCAGAAGCTGAGAATTTTATGTACTGTGCATATAGGAGGGCTTTTGAAAATGCAAATTTTATTAGTTTTGAGGTTTCTTAGACACCATTCTTTAGAACTATGGATTAGCTAATAAACCATATTTGACATAATATTTCATTACAGGAAACTTTCATAAACTTCTACAACACATTGGTCTTCCATAAGCTACTCACCACCTGATATAGCTTATGCTTTAGTATTAAACTCTTTGAGGACAGAATTTGAGGTTTGTTCACCCTTGCATTGTGCCTACCATGGGGTAAAAACAAGAGCTGTTGTCACTTGGGCACTCAGTACTAGACACTTTATTCTCAAAAACCTAGAGAGATGTGTGATCATTCCTAGTTTATAAATAAAGACATGAAGTCTAGGAAGGATTAAGCATTGTCTGAAGGCTGTGTAACTTGTATGGTCAGAACTGACATTGAAAAACAAGCATGTCAGCATTGAGAGACTTCACTAAGTGAAGTAACACAGACTCAGAAAAACAAATAACCCATGGTCTTCCTCACATGTGGAGCCTAGCACCAAATCCTTATAAGTGAGTATGTATCCAGACATAGCTGTAAGAACCAGAATAATGAAAGGAACCACGGAGGTAAAGGGAGAGAAAGAAACTGAAAGAGAAAGAACATAGGAGACAGATGTTACTAAGGGAAAATGGTTTTTAAAAAAGGGGTTATTTAAATGGAAGGGGGAGGGAAGGTTGTACAAGGAAACTTGGGGA
>NW_008480663.1:0-2498 GCF_000622305.1 Nannospalax galili
TACTATTCCCTAGAGACCATGTCTGAGTGTCATCTGCCGTCTTGTACAACCCAGGAATATACATTTTAATCCACCTTCCCTATTCGTATGTACACCAAAGCCTAAGACCTACTTATATGTTGTCTAATTTGATAAACATTCAATTCCCCCAGATACTTAACTACACTCAAAAAAAGTTAGGGGCCCCTATCCTGTTTGTGTTGTTATAACAAAACACCTGAAGCTGAGTATGTCATTAAAAAGGCACTCATTTAGCTTATAGCCCTGGAGTTCAAGAACATGCCAGAATCTGCTCTGCTCTCATGAGGGCCTCTTGGCAAATGATATCACAATAGTGGAAGCATGAGGTATATCTACAAGAGAGATTTGGGGAGGTACCAGGCTTACAGTAACCATTCTCATGGGAACTATCCCATCCCACAAATCTGTATTAATCCCTTCTGTGGGCAGTGCCCTCATGACCTAATTACTTTCCACTGAGCCTCACCTCTTAAAGGACCCACTGCCTCAACACTGCCGCACCGAGGACTAAGCCACCAGCACAAAAACTCTAGAGGACAAACCATACTGAAACCATAGCACATATCTAAACCAGAATTTAACTTAATTCTTTTTGACTTCTGAATTTTAGCTTTATCTTGGTATGTTTCAATACAAAGATGATTATTAGATAGGGAGTCAGGAAACTTTATTGTAAATATGAAAACAGTGCTGCAAATGTAGACCTACTTTTACTTTTACTTCCTAATGGTCACCCAGACTTTCAGTGGCAGAGGTTGAACTGGACAAATGACCCAGAGACACCTATCCTTCTGGTAGCAGACAGAAGGAACCATAGAAAGCAGCCCCATGCTTCAGCCAGGGAAATTTTATCTATTCTCTGACAGGAAGGGTCATATACCTCGGTGCTCATATGTACAGCCCAGACCTCATGAGGGGCCCAGGTCATTGTGGTCACCTAGTGATGCCAGACCACTGTGATCTTTGAGTCCTAAAGTGAACTAAGAAGGACACAGGACAGTGGTGCAAAGAGCATCTACAAGATACACTCCATGAGAACTGAGCAGGGATAGGTCTAGAGAGAAACCAGAGCAGCAGAGCAGCATCGGGTCAAGTACCAGGCTTAAATATGGGAGAGAATCTCAGGTCAAGACACATGACTTGAAAAGATGAAGCAATAACTTAGCATGGAGCTATAGTGGATTCTACCTCAAGCAAGAGCCTCAAGTTGAATAACTTAGTTATGAAGAAGGTGTGTGTCTTTTAAATCTGAAAGGTGCTGTGACTGGTGGTCTGGCCAGGGAAGTAGAAGCAGTGGACCAGACAGCGGGGACCTGAGCATGGAAACTTAGAAAACAATTGAAAAATAGTCACAATGGACAGCTTATTGAGGAAGCACTAACCAAATTTTTAAATTCTCTCTACTGTCTAAGAGGAAGTATAACTGTCCCTTGTGCCTGCATAATACAGCTGAAACCATCAGCCCACACCCACCAGTCACTTGATCAGCACTGACAGCCCCATACTTCCTCTCGTTCTCCTACCTCAACTGCTGAAGGGCCACCTTCCCCTCCCATCATTTGTCTTTTAAGTTCTGCCTCCACAGACTACTCAACCGTCTACAGTGCCCAGTTCACATTCAGGCACCATAAACCTCCATTTAGGTTCCTCCATGCCTAAGTCCATGTCCACCCCATCAGTAACAGGTGGTAAAGAACAGAAGCCCAAACCCACAGGAAGCCCTTCAGCTCTACGCATCTCCATGCTTACACACCAGGAACGTTGCCTTTTAGCACCGCACTGAGCTTCTCTGAGTTCTGCATGCCCTTGTTGTTTCACAGCTGTCCTCATTTCCATCAGTAACTCTCCAGAGGCTTGGCTTCTTGGTCCAAATTTGTGGATACAGGATAAACAAGGATTCTGGTGATGCCTACAATCTCCCTTGAATCAGAGGTTCAACTGATAGTCATGTTCCAGGAATGACAAACAGTTCAAGGCCTCACTATGTTTGCCCTTTGCAATATTCATGTTCCTGTTGTCCTACACAACTTTCTTGACTGAGGCTCACCTTCTAATACTTACATGAAGTTCTGGGTGCTCAAAGGATTGGATCTCTGGGCTAGGAAAGACTACCAGTGTAAATAGGACCTCCATCTCTAACTGGCAGGAGAGAGAAATTAAGAGTTCTGTGACATCTAGATAAGGTTTCCACATCCTATTGGAAAGTCTTATGTGGTCACAGAGCAGGAAGTTCAAGGGCAGAAAGTGTTCAGCCGGATTATGATTGGTAGGTAACACTGGTAGCCCCACTCCTACCAGTCTGTGCTGACCCCATGTCCTATCTCCACTATGGAAATAAGTAACTAACCTTTGCAAGAAAAAGCATCTACTGAATCTTTGGCCATAGCTGCAGGAAGGTTTTGACCCAGGAAAACTCTGCTTCTTCGCCATGAGTTTGAATGACCTCCCTTACTCCATATGAGCAGGTGCCACTAGAC
>NW_008480664.1:0-2499 GCF_000622305.1 Nannospalax galili
CTGCTTCTGCCTCCCAAATGCTGGGATTAAAGGTGCGCGCCACCACGCCCGGCCTCTGAGGATCCGTTTTAACCAAGAGTGAGACCCAAACTACCCTGAGAACCTGTTCCTTCAGACTTTTTTTGCAACTGTACTCTTGAACTAAGACCTTCGTTTTTATTGAAAATGTACATCCAGGATGAAATGAGGAAATAAAAGTCTTATCAGAGAAGGATTTGCCTTTCTGACCCCTATTGTCCTAGAACACACACCAAAGCACAAACAAATGTCATCAATTTCACCTCACTTGCTTGAACATAAATCTGTTGTTTCCAAGGAATATGCTACACATTCATTCATTGTTCTGAATCAAGGGAAAGGAAGGGCCATGAGGGGGATTAAAGTTATGTGTCCAGGTCACAAGAGGAGCCAAAGGCCTAGTAAGCTTGTTTTACATTGTAAGCAAGTTGAGATAGTGTTAAGTGATCTCAAAACATCTTTGGTTGGTTGCAAAGTTAGGTAAAAGTCATTTGTCCAGAGCATGTCCGTATTGTAAAAGTCATTTCCACAATAGTTACACCGTTTCTCTGTCTCTCCTTGCACTGATCTGCAAGTCTGCTGGCCAGCTAGTTATTTTGTGCTCTTTCAGTTTGGGCAGTTTGGTCTTTTGCCATGATTGAACAGGGGCTGTGCATTTTTGGCTAAAAGATCACAGCAGTGACATCCTCTCCCCAGTCGATCATACCATGACACAGACGGACAAAATGTTAATGTGTCTTATCACTGGGGTTGTTAAATAGCTGTCTTTTGGTCACGGGGGCTGTCAGCCAGCACAGTTAAAATTTCTGTTTTCCCTTCACAGTAAGTATGTGGTGGAGCAATACTTTGAGACTGTGTCTGTACCTTGTTTCTCATCATTCTGCCCCGTAATTTTAGCATTCGTACACGAGGCTCACCTTCAATAATTATTTTGGCAGTGTTTGCCTAATGGTGAGTTTTGTGTTCACACTATTCCCTCTCTATGTATTAATTGGACTCCTTTGCTAAGAAAAGCTGACAGGAGGAATTCATTCTTAGTAGTAGTCGTAATAACAATGTCAATTACAATTATCATGGTACCAACACCCTTATGATCTGCTGTTCCTCGTGCTATGTTAAGCTCTTAATTTCGTCTGCTTTTCACCACACTCTGAATCGGAGGTCTGTCTGTTAGAGTCTCCTCTGGAGAGCCATTGCAGCCTGTCTGTGTGGTTTGAAGAACCTTGCTCATGGAACTTAGTTCATCCTGTAGTCATTCTCCCTGTCCACTCTGGTGACTCTGTTCTCTCTTCCACACTGGACCTTGACCTTAAGTCTCTCATTCCTGCATCTCCTTGTATATAATACCTATTATATCAGAAGTGCTGAAAAACTTCTACTGAACAAAACAGTTTGTGTGTTTTGGGTCTTTACCACCCTGGTTCATCATCCAGCCCATCAGTTACATGAGCATAGTTCACATCCTTACAGTGATTCTTTGGTAGCCAATCTGTGTGCTCCCTTCCCCAGCCCCCCTGCCCCAGGGACTTCACAATGCTAAGAATGCTAGGCCTTTCCACCAGTACTGTTGCTGGTAAGCCAGGTGTCCTGAACCCCATCTCTACTTTAAATTACACACAGGCTTTAGGATGATCTCTGTGAAATATCCTTGTTTGTTTTAGCCTGTCACTTCAACCTGTGGAGATCTTTGTGCTATGTAATTCTGTTCTCCAACCTGTTTGTGATCCTTCTCTGCGCTATGAAGTTTAAAAATGTTTGCCATCCAGATGTTTGGTAACAAGAAAGGATGAGGCTGGAGTGGTATGTGGAGAGGTAATCCCCTCTTGTTCAGAATTCTTTCAGTATAATGGTTCAACCTATAAGGAATGTATTGAACTGTCACTAGACTGGTATTTTTTTTATTAAATTTACAAGATTATGATTTTTTTGCTTTTTAAAATACTTTTCTGGGGGCTGGAGAGATGGCTTGGTGCTTAAGAACATGGCTGCTCTTGCAGAGGACCCAGGTTCAATTCCCAGCACCTACACGGCAGCAAACAACTGTCTTTTTAACTCCATTTCCAAGAGAATCTGACATCCTCTTCTGACCTTTGTGGGCATTGCACGACACAGGTGCACTAATACACATGCAGGCAATACACTCATACATATAAAAATAATAAATTAAAACATTATAAAATAAAATAAAATACTTTTCTGAAATCATGGTAGATTGTCTCTGATGTTCTTCCTAGTAGCACATAGGGTTTGAGCAAACAAAGTTCATTTGAAAGTACATGTTCTTTGTGAATTCTCACTGATTCTGGTTAATTTGTTTATTCATTCATTTATTTGTTGAGCATGTAGTATTAGTTACATGTAGTATTGTATTAGTTAAAAGTATTAGTTACTTTTCTGTTGCTGACAGAAAAATTGACCAAAGCAATTTACAGAAGGAAGAGTTTATTTAGCTTATGGTTCCAGGGGAATTACAGTCCATCA
>NW_008480665.1:0-2492 GCF_000622305.1 Nannospalax galili
GTTCCAGGACAGCAGGGGCTACAGGGAGACCCTGTCTCAAAAAGACAAAAAGAAAAAAGAAGAAAAAATCTTCATGTAGTCATTTGTATGACTCCTTATTTTATTTAAAAACCAATAACAATCATGTTGCCTTTGCTCCATCAGGACACAGTGACCACTGAACTGTGTCACTGACCAGGAAGTACATTTAGCACAAGAAACACCAGAGGTGATGTTTGTGTAAGTAGACTGCAGTTCCTTTATGGGTATGTATGTGACGTGTGTGTCTGCATGTGTGCATGTGTATGTGGTGTGTATGTGTTGATACTGGAGGTGAAATTCCAGTTTTGTCCTTGGGCTTTGTGCACCTTATTTGAGGCAGGGTCTCTCACTGATCTGGAACTCACCAATTCAATCATCCAGTGCATGTCAAGGATTCACCTGTCTCTCCCCAGAGCTGGGATCACAAGTGTGCACCGCCATGCCCGGCTTTCTTTTATGTATTGGTTCTTGGGATCAAACCTCAGGTTCTTGTTTGCAAGGCAAGTATTTTGCTGACTGAGCCCCTGATTAGTTCCTTTTACATTTTAAAAACTTTTAATCGCCTTCCTGTCTTGGGTTAAAACTATTTTTTAAAAAAATTATACATTTTCATTTTATATGTATGAGTATTTTTTTGCCTGCATGCATGTAAGCACTGCATGTGTGCAATGCCCATAGAAGCCAGAAGAGTGCATCAGATCCCCATGAACTGCATTACAGACAATTGTTTGCTGTCTCTGTGAGTGCTGGGAACTGTATTTGGGTCCTCTGTAAGAGCCCTAATGCCCTTAACCGCAGAACCATCTCTCCAGCCTACTGTTAAAACTATTTTTAAATAAAATTCAATTGAACAACCAATTCAGTTTGTTAACTCTCAGTATTTGATATGATATAAACTGACACAAAGATGTTGTTTTCTCATTATGTGAACAATGTTGCTTCTGTTAAATAATGGTCAATACAGGAAAATACCAGGGTCTCATATAAATAATTATAATGTAGTTGTTGAAATTGTTAAGCTTGAATTGCTGCTTAATTGGTGGGTTCTTTTGAAATAAATCTGAAAGTCTATTAACTTATTTCCTAGTTTATTCTCTAAGCACATTTACATTCCTAAAGAGATGCCTTTTTTTTACATTAACAAATTTACGGTAGCATTAGAATTCCTCAGGAAAACACCCAAGGCACACAAGATGTAAATCCCAGTAGCTGCTCAGACAAAAAAATGGAAACGAGAAGGAAAAAAAATCATGTCATTTGAATTACCCAAATGGAGGACAGACAGATGCGTGACAGAGCAGCCGTATGATGGGGGCATCTTCAGAGAAAACATATGAAGCCTAAAATGCCGGAAAAAGCACAGTTAGCATTTGAAAGAGCCAGGGAAAAGAAAAAGGAAAAGTTGTGTGAAGAAAGGTGAACAGACTCAGCCAACCTCCTGGTGGCTCAACTAGCATGACTGCTCTGAGGAATGGGAATTCTGGGAAGGAAAAGCACAGCATCTCATTAAAGGGATAATTACAGATACCTGGCATGTTCTGGTGTGGAGTCGGAGGCGTTGACCTGTGGGGAGTCGGGATCCAGACTCAGGCCTGGCCCTACTCTCTGGATGCTCTCTCGGACTCTGCCCCTCCGCACTCTCCTGCTTGTGCGAGGAGTTTGCCCTTCCCTCCCCAGTTCCTGTTCAACCTTTCTGACCACCTCAGAGTTCCGTTTTGGTCTGTCTCATTGGCTGTCTCTAGTTTAGCATGGCTTACGGTAAACCTCCCTTCCTAGGGGTGTCCTACATCCTGACGGGTGGTTCCACATCCTGAAGGGTGGTTCCTTAGGCAGGTCATTGACCCTGTCCAACTGGAATGTTAGGTGTCCACTCAGGTCAGAGATTGTGTTCTCTTGACTAAAAGGAGTTTTCACTTAATGGGTCTTTATGCTACTCCACTCTTCCATTCCCTCCTTTGAAAAGGTAACCCTAAAATCATTTAGGAACCAGATCAACGATCAGAACCTCTAAATACTTCTAGCATCTCTGGTAACTGGCAAGAATAAGGCTACCAAGAGGCTCAAGGACGTTCAGTGTCGCAATCTTAACACAGACATATCCTTGTTGTGTGCCCTTGGGGAGGGAGTCTTCCTTTTGTGATTGACATCTCAACTAGCAGAAAATAAAATTATAAAGATGGGAGGAAAAGAAATTGCTGACAATCACAGTTGGAGAGACTACAGTGAGACTCGCTAATGTTTCTACCGCTGAGGTCTTGGATTCTGGTTCTAGGCATCTATGCTATGAGAGAAACAGCATCAGAAATCCTATGCAGATTTAGAGAATTTACCACATTCTGGAGGACACTATCCTGCAAATGGCAAGGGCTGGCCCAGTAGCTGTAGCTACAGCTGAGTCTCACTAGGACAGGACTATGGTAAGATGGACGAATGCCATGTAAGCAGGCCAATTTCACACTTATCTGTGAAAT
>NW_008480666.1:0-2499 GCF_000622305.1 Nannospalax galili
CATCTCATGATAGATCAGCCGTTTTTGATGGAACATGAGGGTTTATAATCAACTTTCATTTTGAGATCAGGAGGCTGAGGCCCAGAGAGTTGAGGTAATTTCCCTGAAGTCACACAGCAAGGAAGTGGTGGAAGCAGGACCCCACTCATGTCTGCTGTCCTGAGTGCATGCTGGGAAGCAGAAGCAGAGAGAGGCCCCTTGGGCTTTGATGCCCTCTCCTTGATATGTGGGTGGGTTGGAGCCATGACCAGAAGCAGCCAGGTGTGAAATCCACTGCCTTCACCCAGTGGTGCCCTCTCCCACTTGACTTTGAACACACTCCTGCCCAGAGGCTGCCTTGGGTAGATGGCTGGGAGTCCTGATTTAGGCCTTGTGTCTGTGTGCAAGTGGGACATCGTTTCATTCTCCAGGTGTCCCCACTTGAGTGATGTACCGTTATCCTAAATAATGTCCCCTCACTACTTCTCACACATAAGACAGGCGGTGGAGGCAAAGTGTTGACCTGGGCTCAAGTGAGCCATGCCATGGGCTGTCCCTGTGCATCTGATCCAGTCTCCATGGGGAACAGTGGCTGGCAGTGGTTGCCCTGCCCATCTGGTCACCCCTACTCTATATAGGAAAACTGGGAGACTGGTGAGGACTGAGTCACATCTGCCCTCAGACCAGACAGCCCCTCTGAGTTCACAGGCAAAGAACCCCAGTTCTCAGAGACTGCCCAGGTGAAGCCACAGCCTTAGCCCCCACCAGACAGTTTGTACCACCTGCCCCTCGAGTGGGACCTGCTTATTCCCATTTGCACCTAAGGATCAACTGTGGATTCCAAGTTGGCACCCTGTGTCTGCGTTAGCTGTACTGATGGTACTTCTCCCTCTGAATAACCTAGTGAGGACCACAGGTGGCCCCTTCAGCAACTAAGGAAACTGTCAGGGGTCCTGGGAGGAAGCCATCAGCCCTGTCTCCAGAACTCGACCAGATCCAAGCTCTGAGGTTGGAGCAGGAACTTCAGGTGGAATCCTGCTTGGCTCTGAATGTCCCATGCCAGGCCCTGAGGGCAGCTTGTGGGTGTGTGTTCAAACTGTGTAACCCCTGGGTGGTGGCAGGTGTTTGTGACTTTAAATGCTCATAAAACTAGACCACGCATCACTTCACAAAGGTTTGGGGGCATAATTAGTGCTGATGAGGCCCTTGGAGACACTCCAATGCAAAGGCGTGAGTGATGTCTGCTGTTATTCACCATGTCTGTGTGTAACCTTTTATTACGAATCAAGATTAATGTGCCGTGCAGACAGCTTTGCAGAGCCTGCATCAGCGCCAGAACCAGAGCACTTACATGGTGGGGTTGTTCTTTCTGGGTCACTCTGCCCCTTCTGAAAGACCCCTCAGAGAATAATGGGGAGACCTTGTGGGGGTGGCACTGTTGTCAGGAGGCTGGAAGTCACTTCCACTCTTGAACCACCCAGTCTTTACCCTGGTCAGGTGGTGTGACCTCTGTGAGGCTTACATTGCTCCTCCGTGAACTCCTTCCAGCTCAGGTGCTGAGGAGAGCGTGGAACACCAACCACATACGGTTGATTGTTGTTGCTTGGGGTGTTTATTTTTGGTTAGTTTGGGGGTTTTGTTTGCTTTGCTTCGGTTTTTGGTTTTCTAAGGCCAGTTCTCGCTATATAACATAGCCCAGGCTGGTCTTGAAGTCACTATGGAACCAAGGATGGTCAACCTCCCCAGACCAAGATTACAAGTGTTTATATCACCGTACCCAACTCTCCTAGGGTCATTTGTGGCCCAAGAAGACTGTATAGAAAAGGTCTCATGCTTCTACTTGCATACGTGAGCACCCCACAAATACCAGCCTTGACCACCATGGAAGCCCCTAACTGTGAGCGGCTCCAGGGCTTAGCTTTGCAGTTTTCACTACTCGGTACCCCTCATCATGAAATGATTTTAGCTCGTTTGTGTGGCAGGAGGCTTTTCTTTAATTCTTAACTTCCACTTGGCAGCAAGTCAGCCGGGTGTGGGCATCTCTAAACCAGATGATCTATTAAGCCTCTCAGATGCCCCTTCTCTACCTCCTGAGTGATGGGATTATAGGCACGTACCACTATACTGGGTTTTAACAGGGTGCTGGGCATTGAAACCATGGTTTTGTGCTTTCTGAGCAAACATTCTGTCAACTGAGTAAAATCCTCAGCCTAAGACTCAGTCTTGAAAAAAAATAAAAACCCTAGACTTATGAATTTGTTACTCAGGTAGCAAATACAATTTTTAGAAAGGTAAAAGCAAGTAGCCCTTTTAAAAATTGTTACCACAACCGCACCCTAAGAAGGGAGGTCCCTGGCATCTAGCTGGTGATGAACTCCCTGCCGTGTTCCAGAAAGCACTAATTCCATTACACTGCTTGGTTGCAAGTTACAGAAACCAGCTCTTAAAAAAATCAAGGGCAGGAGCTGGGCCTTTAATCCCAGCACTCGGGAGGCAGAGGTGGGCAGATCTCTGTGAGTT
>NW_008480667.1:0-2499 GCF_000622305.1 Nannospalax galili
AGCACCCACATGACAGCTAACAACTGTCCATAACTCCAGCTCCAGGGTATCTAATGCTCTCTTCTGTTCTCTGAGTGCACTGCACACATCAAGGGTGCACTCACATACATGCAGGCAAAACACTCATACACATAAAATCAAAATAATAAATGAATAAAAAAGACTAACAATTGACAAACATGACCTTATGAAACTAAAAAGCTTTTGTACAAAGGACACTGTCATTTGAGTGAAGAGACAACATAGTAAATAAATGGGAAAAGTCCTGTACCAGCTATACATTTCTAGAATATACAAAGAACTAATAAAATGAAACAAAAAACAAACATCAACCATCAAAGAAAATAATCCAAATAAAAATGGGGGCACAGAAACAAACAGGTCTAAAATTATGAAACACAAATGACTGAGAAAGATTTTTTAAATATTCATTTTCTTTAGCCATTACTTTACAAAGTAAAACAGCTTTGAGATTTCATCTTACCTAGTTAGAATGGCTAAGATCCCAAAACTGAATGATGAAAAATGCTGGCAAGGATGTGGGGAAAGAGGAACACTTATCCACGGCTGCTGGGAGTGCAGACTGGTGCAGCCAGTTTGGAAATCGGTGGGGAGATTCCTCAAAATCCTACAAAGAGATCATCCACATGCTCCAGCCAGACCATTCTTGGTCATACAATCAAAGGACTCTGTTTCCTACTGCAGAGAAACTAGTCCATCCAGGTTCAATACTGCCTTACTCACAACAGCCAGGAATGGAAACACCCAGATGTTCATCAATTGATGAACAGATAATGAACGTATGGAACATTTACATGATGAAATATTATTCAGCTGTTAAGTAAAAGAAAATTATGAAATTTGAAGGTAAAATGAATGGAACTGGAAACAATCATCCTGAGTGAAGTATCACGGACCCAGAAAGGGAAACACCATGGATTTGCTCTCATAAAAAGATTTTTAATAGACTGATGGAAGGTGGTGGAACTCTGAAAGCTGGGGCCTTGTGGGAGAAAGTAGACCACTGAAAAAGGGATGCTTGGGACATATCTTGCCGTGCCTTTCTCTGGTATGGCACCACTCTGATTCCTGTCTGCCATAATCTGAACAGCCTCCTACACCCTTTCCTGCTGCCAAATTATTCTGCCCAAGAGCATGGGACTAACCAATCAGCACTGAAGCTTCTGAATTTGAGCAAAATAAATCCAACCTCCCTTAGCTTGCCTCTCCCAGGAATTTGGTCACAGTGGTGAATGCACCATTCTTATGATATTCTGAAGCCATAAATATTGTTTTGATCATCTGTTTTTCCTTTTATCTAATGTCTCACTTGGTTCTCAACTTACATGTGACAGATGGTGCTGTTTTGATGTGTCCCTCAAAGTCATATAATATGCACACAGTACAAATGCTCTCAGTTTCTTTCTTCTTATCTTTTTTTGAGACACAGTCTTCCTTCAGCCCCAGCTGATGTGGAACTAGCTATGTAGATCAAGCTGGCTTTGATCTCACAGAAATCGGCCTGCCTCTGCCTCCTGAGTGCTGGAACTAAAGGCATGAGCCACCACACCTGGTCTAGTTTGTTTCTTTTTCTTTTACCTTTGCAGATACAGAAGGCCAACTCTTTCATGACATTCACAGTCTATATGATATCATGCTTCTGTGACAATTTGGGGGTATCATTAATGACAAATTTTCCACATGTTCCTTCCAGAGAAATTGTATTGACCTCTCATGGGTGAAATTGACTGTAGACTCAGTCTACTCCTTTTGGTTTATATCAGGCTTACAAATATAAAGGAATTTGTCTTCTAGCTTTATGACAGTTAAGAAGATTGACTTATACAAGCCTTTGTGGTATAGGCCCATAATCCCAGCAGTTGGGAGGTGGAGGAAAGAAGATTCCAAATTTGAGACTGGCTGGGGCTATCCTGTAACTGCTTCAGTTATGTACAGTTATGCAGTAAGACACTTTAAAAGAATTCCTTCAGTAATATCATTCAGGCATGATTTGTTTGATGAAGATAACTTAACTTTGACTTTGTTGCACAGTCTTTTTGATAGACTGACTCTACTTCGTCAGAGAGGGATTGCATATTGATGTTGAACATCATGATACCTTGTCTGCCTCAGTCATCACTATATTTAGCAAGAACTGTACTAAGTTTTTGCCAAAGAGATGTTACCATCAATTCGTTTTCCAGCCAGATAGGATCTCCCACTTTCATGTATAAGTCATTGCTGTGTGATCATTAAATTTTTATATTGTAATTTTATCCTTAAATCCTTGAGATTTATATTCAATCATTACCAAATACTGTTTGGAAATATATTTTGCTATTTTCTATGTGGTCTGTACAAAGACACAGATATATTCGCTTCCATTAATAATATAGCAACACATTATAATTAGAAGACAGATGCGACAGAGACATACTCTCAAAGACAGAGTTAGGTATATCATTGTATCATATATATTAAATATTGATTATAAACAAA
>NW_008480668.1:0-2501 GCF_000622305.1 Nannospalax galili
TTTTTTTTTTTTTGCTTATTTTCCTTCTAAAAGGCCATTTCCGTTTATTAAGAATTATCAATTTGCTATTTTGCTTATTTATTGATGTCTTCAGACTAGCAGTAAAAGAGAAAGCTTAAGACATTTCCTGATGGAGCTAATGGGTGTTACACCACACTGGTGGACACTGACCATTGGTTAGGGGATGCAGGGTCTTCCTATTTAAAAATAAAATACCTTCAATGGGAGAAGAAATTTGGAAACTATTTGAAATCAGTGTCTGGCTTCATACTGACCACCTAGTGCTAAGCTACCCACATAGAGTCCTGGCCTCCTCAACAATAAAACTGAAGTAATCAACACAGCCTCAGATTCCCAGGAGACAGTGAGACACCAGGGGCAGTGACAGCCTGACTGTGAGTGTCTGGTGCACATGTGGCTCTGGGAGTGGCTGGCACCATTGACCTTGAGTCTGTGCAGCCGCTGTATCCTGGCCTGGTGACTGGCCATCCCTCTAGCTGTTGTTATCAGAGGTACTTGTTGAACTTTCATTTTTCTAATCCATAAAATCCTGCAGTCTGTTCCACCCACCCCATAAAGAAAGTCACTATGATGGGGAACATGTTAACAACCTGAACCTGAGTGGAGCTGGCAGTAACATCAACCTTTTATGGCTCAGCTGACCCCCTTTCCTTCTAGAAGTCAGGATGATGAATAGGCCCACAGTGCACCCGGGACCTTTCCTCCACCAGGCTTTGAACCTAGACGTACGCCTGTGGTCCCCGGGTGACACCCGCATCCTGTTTAGTGGCATCTATGATTGAGTGCGGCAGGAGTGGCAGTGTCTTCCTTTCTACCGGGCTCCCTCCCTGAACCATTCATTTCCCTCTGTCATTTGTTGCCTCTCCAGAAGAGCACAGTTACCATTCTTCATTCTTAAGAGCACCTTTGTGATGTGAACCGAGACAGTCACAGAGGATCTGAGGGGAGAGGAACAAACTCTCTCTACTTCTGGGAAAGCACTTTGTTAAATAAATTTTATTTATCTGGGACAAAAAGTCCTTTCATGGTTTGCAAGTAGGAAAACCTTGCCCTGGGTTTCAAAACTTGGTAAGGCCTCCAACCCCAGGTGCCCTGCCATGATGAGTAAGCAACACAAAGGTGGGTGTTAGTATTGTATTCACGTTCTCTGGACTTGGGGCTGTGATGGTCTGACGGCTTTTTCCAGCAAATAAAGCGTCCAGAATGTCAAGAATATAATAAGAAGCGCTTTTCTAAGCTGAATAGAATTATCAGAAATGATTAGCTATCTTTTGTTTGTTTGTAACAAAATCTCACTGTTTAGCACAAGCTGGCCTCTTAGTCCTCCAGCTTCAGCCTTCCAAGTACTGGGATTAGAGATATGAGCCACCACACCTGGCTCACTAGCCATTTGAAAGCCATGATTTGAAGTAAAGGTTTTTATTAACACAGTTGTATACATCATCTGCTGTATCTCATGTGAGCATTTACAGTTACAGTAACCTATCATAAATATAGCATTTGTGTCCTGCCTGGGGAGAACTTGGTGCTGCACTCTGGCCACTGACTGCATCAGCTCGTGATATCCCTAAAATCTTGTGTAGAAAGATCCTCTCACTTAGTTCACAGATGAGAATATAAACACTTGAAAGACTAGGGAAGAACACACAGCTGATTAGTTGGGGACCCTGGGTTCCAGTTAGTCAGCACAGACAGACCCCAAGCCTGGCCCTCATCAGTGTGGGGACCGATCCCTGTGGGGACCAACTTCCTTACCCGCTTTCTTGTTCGCAGGTGTCCCCTGCGTTGTGCTAACCAATCCCTCCTCACTGAATTTCACGCCTCCAGGTCAGACCTCTCAAGTACAAATCTAAAACACTTCGCTAGGGACAAACCCCCAAGGTAGTGCCTTGTGCATGATCAAAGCAGGGCCATGTCCTTGCAGAGGGCTCTTTTTCAAGAGCAGTTGCCCGGTATATCACTGCCTCCTCACAGTTCATCCTCCAAGGGGCGCGGCTCTGTCATCCCATGTTAGGGCTGCTCCCCCCTGACACTCACCCCCTTTGTCACCTCCTTCTAGTGCACTTGGACCTGCCTGACATGGTCATGTACGTTTTCCTTTACCGTTTGGTTTTCATGCTGGTGATGGAAGCACTTGAGGATGCAGACTTGTGCTCCTGTCTAGAGTCGGAGCTGCTTAAGGATTCTTGCAGAAATGACAATCAGAAGGCAGGGAGGTGCTCTGTTACTTTCCAGGGAAGGTAAATGACCTTTGTCAGGATATTTAATATGGAAAACTACAAGATTCCTGCTATATAATAAAGCTGAATGTGTAACTGTCCTTAGTGTCAACAGCACTAAGGGTTTTCTCTGCAACTCATCACCTCCCCAGGTTTCTCACACGTTTGATTTTATAACTAAAAATCTCCTCTCCCCACTCACTCTCATCACAAAACTATTCATTTCTTTTGGGACTTGGTTAGCCTTTGACTTTTCCCCCC
>NW_008480669.1:0-2503 GCF_000622305.1 Nannospalax galili
AGAAACACAGTTGCCAATTGTCTGGAACTCCACTTTAACAGACTTAAGACTGCAGAAAATTTCCAGGATACAAACTAGGAGCCTTCAGCCCTGTAAAAATATATTCATATTTCTCCTTTTTTTCTGATCTAAATGATAGTGGCTCTGTAATGCTCTGAGATAAAGCTTGATTCAAGTTTAATTATTGCACACATATGTTACAGCTGAGGCTTTGGCAGATGTAAACAGAGTAGCATTCCACTGACAACCAAGTAACTCTGGTAAATGAACACAGATTGTATATGCACTACATTCATCACACAGAACGAGTCATCCTGTCCATTAAGAACAGTGCGTGAGGTTCAGGCTTAGGGAAATGATGGACACATCTGTTTGTCCAATGCATGAAGTTCCCAGACATCCTCATCCTCAGCTATCACCGATTGTCCCTGGGAGACTGGGCAAGTCATTTAAACTTTGGGAGTTTTAACTCTCTATATCTAAAGTGGGGTAATTAGGCTGACTCTAAAGATATTCAGATGAAAGAAAATGATTTAAGGGTAAAATAATCTACTCATCATCAGAAAGACAAGCCCTAATCTACTCATGAAAGTGAGTGGTACTAGAAAAACCATGGTCAAAGGAAAGAGACATTTAGAGAGATTCTTGTAATTACAGGAAGCTAATTATTCATTAGACCGCTATGTATTTTAATCTCTATGTTATCTCCTTTGCAAGATAGAAGATACTATCCTTGCAATTCTTTAATGATAGTGCTACCTCAGAAGAGCTGCTTGCTGTATGATTTGTATTTCCCTTGAGACTTTAAAAGTAGTGTCAATATTTTAAGTGTTCATAATGCTCTTTGTAAAAAAATAATTTCTTTTGTTCCAGTGTTTTGTTACTTGTGTTGTGATTACCTAAAACTGAAAACATACATCTAATTTGGGGGAATTTTGCTATTTAGTTTCTGAACTTAACAAATTCAAGTACAGCAATGGCATTCTACATAAAATGTATGCACTTGTCCTTCAGAAATAATACCAATGAGATTAGAATCACAAAGCCATAGACCCTAGGAACAATAAATTTTGATATTACTTTAAGGAATTTTTTACAAGTAACTGGCTAAGATTGTTTTTTTCAAATCAAAGCACAAAATTGGGCACTGGTGTTACACTTGACGGGAATAAATTATAGAATAAACGATTGATGATTTAAAGGCAAAAATATAATTCAATGAAGATTAATTCTTCTAGGAGATATATTTGGCTATTCTGAGGGATTTATGAGGCTGTGTCTTCATCAGTATTGGTTGCCAAATAACTGGGAAAAATAGGAAAAGGGACAAAGTTAAGAAGGGAAAGGAAACGTAGGACAAAGGGGAATGTTTCTGTATTGTTCCCCAAAGTGACCACTCTTACCTCATCTCCAAGAACTATGAACACATTGCCGGAGTTCTAACTTTTACATAAAAAGCTTATGTATAAACATCACGTTTTTATGGTTACCCATTACTTTTCTTCAGGCTAACCACAATAAGGTTTGTAAGTAACTGACAGTGACATATTTTTTAAATAGTTCAAATCTTAAGGACACACAGGCAGTAGTAACTTGGAACAACAGGATGTAAAAGCAGGAGCCTTGGGGCAGTGTTCTGGGGCAGCTCTTAAATTTCTCCAGTAAAGAACAGATATAATTAAGGCAATCTTAGAATTTGAAGACAAAGGGATTGGCTTGGGAGTTACTCAGGTAATTATCTTAGCTGTTTATTCAAAGTGGTCGCTTTGCCACAGCTTCTGTTTATATTGCCAGAAAAACTACACTCTCAGATCAATGAGAGCATTTCAATATGGTATGAAAAAAGAAACAATAAGTTCAATGCAATTAAAAACTGTTCATATCCTGACCATCTTCTGGATATCTGGCTATTAGGCCTCCTGTGTGTTCAGCCACTGGAGCCACATGCACACTGGCCTTCACTGGCATCATAAAAATAGGATCTTCTCCTGTAGCTATGGAGAAAGAGCCATGGGGGAGGAGGATATTCAAAACCACCAAGCTCAATGTGTTGCTGACTTCATAATGAAGCAATTCAACAAAGACATCCAAGTTCAGTGCTATGAAAGTAGTCAAAAGTAAGGATCTAAAGACATAAAAAACTACTAAGTTACACAGCACCCCAGGACAACTGACTTTTTAAAAGATTTAAAGAAAGATACACAAACAAGGTCTAACTACCTGACAAGATGGGTGGGTGGCAAGGATCTAGAAAATTTTCCGATCTGGTAGCCTACCAGTGGACTCTAATAATAATTAGAGATGGTAATGCGTATAGGGAGCGAAGGTTAAAGTATGGTGTTTGTTTGCGTGTTACAGGATTGAATATCAACTGTCACACAAGGCAATGAGAAGTGAAGTTTCGTGTTTCATCAACACTGTCTATGAAAGCATTTGGTGCTCAACAGTTCCTGAAGAGCTGCCTGTGAGTGCAATGAGTCCTCCAGGTACGAGCTCTGAGGCT
>NW_008480670.1:0-2506 GCF_000622305.1 Nannospalax galili
TGTGTGTGTGCGTGTGTGTTAGAACACAGGAAATTTAGAGGTGCATTAGTAAGAGGGTTACAGATACACGAGGGGATTTAAATACAATCAAAATATATGAAATTTGAAAGAGTTCAGTATAAAAGTTAAAAGAAAACTAAGCAAGCACCCCACCACTTAAGAAAATCTGAGAAAAGAAATGTGTTTTGTGGTTTTTTATTTTTTTTTCAGCCAGGCTTGGAGGTGCACACCTTTAATCCTAGCACTTCGGAGGCAGAGGCAGGTGGAATTCTGTGAGATCCAAGCCAGCATGATCTATATAGCAAGTTCCAGGACAGCTGGGGCTACATAGAGATCATGTCTCAAAAAGATAAACTGTTTGTATCTCCAGGAAAACTTGCTAGGCCAGCTGTGGTCTCTGAAGCAGAAAAACAATAATAATCCTGCAAATTTGTGCTAGATGGAAGGCGTGCAAAGAAAACAATGGATGTTGCTATTGTTGCCACTTGCAATATACTCATTTCCCCATAGCTTCGTGAATATTGTTCTTTTAAACTTGTTTATTTCATAGCAATAAAATGGTACTTTGCTGTAC
Organism: Nannospalax galili; assembly: GCF_000622305.1. Taxonomy (NCBI): domain Eukaryota; kingdom Metazoa; phylum Chordata; class Mammalia; order Rodentia; family Spalacidae; genus Nannospalax; species Nannospalax galili. Next base: position 575 of record NW_008480670.1, read on the forward strand.
TTTCTTCTTGTATAGTGACTCAGGACCTGTTCCTGTGGCTGTCTTCCAGCTGCTTCAATCCCTGTGATTTGTGTGCTCTTTTAACAATGACCATTCATACATTTGGTGATCATCACTAGCCTCTCCCCCTTTCTCTCCTGCTTTTGCCATCTAGGGATCTCGCCATCGGCCTTCTTCCTGTTATGCAATCCCTCTTCCACCGAGATACCAGCCTTTCATTTGGTGGTGTTCTTGAAGAGTTTAATAATTTCTACAGTAAGTTAAAACTACAGTCTTTACTGTAAATAGCTCCCCTTTCTTTACTTTTCTTAACCTTTATGGTTCACAATACTCTTCTGAATATTTTATGTCTTTATTCCTTTAAAAATTAGCTCTCTGGAGTTCAAGAGATGACTCAGTGGTTAAGGGAACTGGGTGCTCTTGCAGAGGATTCTAATTTGCTTCCCAGCACCCACATCGTAGCTAACAACTGTCTGTAACTTCAGTTCCAGGGGATCCAAAGCCCTCTTCTAACCTCCCAAGACACTGTACCACATGGGTATACCTACACACATGCAGGCAACACGCATATACGATAAAAATAATAAATAAAAATATTTTTAAAAAGACTAAAATGAACAACTGAAACTGACTTTGGAGGGTCCCTTTCTGTTGCTGTTAAATCACCAAAAATGTGATTCCGAAGACTGAAAGAATTTAGACACATTCCAGCTAAATAATGAAGGGTGCCGACAACAAGTCCCAGGAAAAATGGAGAATTTTACCATCAGGAGATTCTTTGAAATCAAGACCAAAAAAAAAACCCTCTCTTTAATATGTTTATTATAAAAGTCATAAATTACAATACACTGGGTAGGGATAGATAGGGGAGAGGATCTAAATCTAAATATGATCGAAATAGACTATACAAAAACCACAAAAGTTCAACAAAAAATAAAAAAGCAGAATATCATAAAATATAGCAAATAAAGACAAAAATCAAGAAATGAATAATTTAATAAAGAGTAATTGAAAAATTAATCTTAAAATAAATTCATGCACAATTATAACTAATAGGTAAGATCAAACAGATAATTTGCATCACCATGTTTGTTGAGTTCTTATTCACAATAGATAAGTGGAAACAAGTGCCCATGAACTCAGTAATGTGTAGAAAATGTGGTCTATATTCCAAAATGCAGTAATATTAAGCTTCAAATATAAGTGAAGTCCTGACATTTACAATAATGTCAATGAAATTGGAGAGGATATGTTAAGTGAAATAAGTCAAGTATAGAAAGGCAGTTTCCACATGAGGCTATAACAGTTGCTCTCATGGAAGCTGGAGTTGAGTGTTGGTTATCAAAGACTGGAACAAAGGCTGGAGAAGGGTTTATTAATGGGAACTAAGCTATAGCCAGATAGAAGCAAGAAGTTCTAGTACGTTATTACACAGTAGGGTGACTATAGATCTTGTACCAAGCTGGATAGCTTCAGTTGTCAACTTGACATATCTGGGAAGAAGGAACCTCAGCTGGGGAATTTCTACTATCAGATTGGCCTGGGGGAGTATTTGTGAGTCATTTTCTTATGATTAAGTGACGTGAGTGGCACCAGCCCTGGACAGGTAGTCCTGGGTTGAAAAAAAAGCTGGCTGAGCACAGACCAGAGGACTGAGCCAGTAAGCACCACTCCACCATGTTCTCTGCTTCAGGTTCTGTCTCCAGGTTTTTGCCCTGAATTCTTGCCTTGGCTTCCATCAACGATGGACTGCGTTAGAGATTTTTAAACCAAATAAATTAACCCACTCAAAAATAAATAATAGATAACTTTAATTAATTTAAAACACCAACTTTTCTGACTGTCAAGCTGATGTATATCTAAGCTTAATTTAATTTGTAAAAGCTTGAAAGAAACAAAACATCATCTTAAATGGAATATATATATATATAT
>NW_008480671.1:0-2502 GCF_000622305.1 Nannospalax galili
CCCCAGCACTGGAAGAGACCTTTGAAGCACCTCATCTAATCTCATTGCAAGAAAGAGCAGTAAAGCACAGAGGGAGAGAATTGGCTCTGGGCCTCTCAGCAGCTAGACTAGATTGAGACTAGAGCCTGGGCCTTTAGATCTTTCCTCACTGCAAAGCTGGGAGACTCCTTTGGATTGTCAGGTACCAAGAGGCAAATCGGATAAACCTATTTTCTGTGTACACCAGAGCCAACACAGAAGTCCCAGGGTGCGAGCACATGATAGCGTGGACATACAGGGGCCACAGAGACAGGATATTCTAAACTGAAGCTCAGGACTGGGGTCCAAACTGCAACAGGCAGATGTTCTATTGGCTCTGAAGAGCTCGGAAGGGAAGGGAGGACAGAAGAGGCAGAAAGGGTGGTAGGGTGGGTCTGCTGAGGGTTTTGTGAGGAAGTCCTTTGGAAGATGGTCAGGGGAAAGGAGGGCGCTTTTCTAGGGGACAGGCTGAGCTAGAGGGAGTGGAGAAAACATTATCAGGCGAGGCATGAATAGGCCCAGAACTCTGCGGACAGCAGGATGGGTGGGAAAGGGAGATGAAGGAAAAGATGGCACAGCAGAAGCCAGGGCAATCTGCCTAGGGAAATCTAAAGGAAACAAAGCAGGGTGTGGCGGTTGACAGATACGTGCAGTCCCAACACTGCATGCAAAGACAGGAGGATCGGTGAGTTCAAGACTTGCTGGGTAACATAACAAGACCCCACCTGTCCAAAAAAGAAGACAGACAAGGGAGAAGCAGGGCTAAGGGCTGGCTGGACAAAGCAACAGGCCCTGGGAAGTGGTTCCCACAGCAGTGTTTTTGAACTGGCACTAACATCACTGATAAAATCAGAGACTCCCAATTCCTCCTTGATTATATGTACTTTGCATGTTAAGATTTCCTAACATAGTGGGGAAAAGTTCACAAACCAGTTAGAGATATTCATCGCAGAGCCACTAATAGCAGCACCAAGAGTTAGGACGAAACTCGAATGTCCCATAGCAGGGAAGCATGTTAGCTAACCACATCTGCAGGATGAACCATGAGGCTGTTCAGAATCACAAACCAAGAAAAATGGTGTGGCAACACTGAAAGATGCTCATAAGGCCATACACAGTACATTACACTGAAATGTGTACTCCAAATGAAAGCTAAGTCCTTTCTTCCAAGATGGGGCAGGATTAGATCAAAGTGTTGCGGGGACAACTGGGAATCCTAGGGGGCTTGTAGGAAAAATTCTATGTTCCTGTTCTGCTCCCTTGTTCTCCTCTCCCACTGGCTAGGAAAACCTGGCTGGAAGATTTCTGTATGTGTGTGTATGTACATGTGTGTTCACGTGTATGTGTGTGACCACATGTGGAAGCCAGAGGTCACCATCAGGTCTCTTCCTCAATTGCTCTCTACTTTCTTTTTGAGACAGGATCTCTTACTGGCTCATGGATTCTGCTAGACCAGCTGGCCAGTGAGCTCCAGGGATCTTTCTGTTTCTGCCTCCCCCGCACTGAGGTTAGCAGAGAAGTACAGCTGTGCGGGCCTTTGTGTGAGCGATAGGTATCTGACCTCAGGCCCTCATGCTTGTGCAGCAGGCATTTTACAAACTGAGCCATCTCCCCAGCCCCGCTATGTCACCTGAACACAGAAAAAGTCACAAAATCTTTTTTCCAGAACTTTGGAGACAAATGCTATGCTACTGTGGCATAGTTCCTCTGAAATACAAATGTGTCAGTGAACAAACTGAAATGCTTAAATGACTTGAAAATGCCCCTAAAATAGCTTCTTACCCCACTCACAATGTGACCTCAATTCTCAAAGAACTCCACTCTCCAAAGCAGGTAGTGCATGAATCCTTGATAGGCTGCTAAAAGAGATCTCCTTTTAAACTAAATTAATTATTTCTTTCTTAATCATATTTTATTTTTCTTCCTTGGGCCTCTGGAGAAATGAAGAAGAGCAAATTTGTGTCTTTAGCTACTAACCTTTAAATAGCATGTCAGATTCGAGGTTAACCTAACCAGTAGCCATAAACCTCCAGGGCCAGGCAGAAGCAAAGGGCAGAGCAAGTGCAATGGAATTGAGGGCCTTTCCTTCAATGGCTCCTGTCCTCTCTGAAAGGGGGACACCACTCCTCAGCTCTGGGAGAGTGAGTTCAGGCTCCAAGCTGCTGGATCTCCTAGCTTTTGGCAAAAAGAAGAAAATGTCCTAACTTTAAATTTTGACAACGAATTCAATGAAAACAACTCTGGTCTAGCAAAAGGTCAGGCTACAACTTCAGCTTTTATTTTGTTTTGCGGTGCTGGGGATAGAACCCAGGGCCTTGGGCAGGCTAGGCAAACTCTCTTCCACTGAGCTATGTCACCAGTCTATGAAATTCAGTGTCTTTTGAATGGTTTTCTGGAAAGCCTAGAAAGCCTGTGGGTAGCTAGGGACCAAGAAGCAGCTGTATCCCCAGGACTCAGCAGCCTGCCCCACCCCAGGCTGAGCAC
>NW_008480672.1:0-2506 GCF_000622305.1 Nannospalax galili
CATACATAGTTCTATCAATGAACATCTGTCATTGTGAGGCCTTATAGGGCATACCAGAATAACGCTCTGTCACCCAGACACACCTCAACAGCCAACATTTCCATTTGAGCTGCCATTTGTCTTCCAGATTGGCTGAGAGGATCTAGCCTAGCTCTTGGCTTTCTTGTGTCAAACCAAATAAAATATGAGAAAGTAGATTTCTGGAATAGAGAGGAGGCATGGAACATTCCACCGAAATGTTTATTAAGTTGCATGAGAAGAAAAAAAAAAGAAAAAAATGATGAAGACCAAATACACAACTTGTGCTTCCTATATATTTTCTGGTGGTGAAGTCTGCATGGTTTTGGCAGTCGAACATGACACATGATTCATGTCAACTGCACTTTTTCATGCACAATATGCGACTCTCTATTTCTGTCATGCTGACATTCATGCCCAGAAAGCCAATCTGTTACTTTATATTCCTCTGATCTGCCAAGAAAAAAGAAAATTACTTCTACCTTATGTTAAAAGTCTGAAATTCTCACACAGTGAGTATTTCTTTAATCCCTCTGGTTCGTTTTAGATGCGGAGAGAATGCATTGTGTGCTGACTTGGAGGGGAAGAGCAGGAATAATTTGTGATCTTTAATTTTGCATCCCGGGGGTTCTCAATTTCAAAATAAACGAAAATGTTGAGAGACTGTACAGTAATATTACGGCACCAACACATTGTTATTGCTTTGTTTTAAAGCCAGGATAAGTTGCCTATAAAAGCAGTTAAATGTAATCCACAAGGTACTTACAAACTAATTGGAGAGTCAAGGACCAGAGGCATCAAAATAAACGGCAATTACGCACTAAACAGGACAAGCATTATAACATTTAGAGAAAACGGTAATCGGTAGACAGATCCATTTAACGCAAATATAAAAAACAAACAAAAACGTAAAACCGTGAAAACAGCGATGCTCTGTGGGAATGTTAACACTGGCCAGACTTTGAAAATGTTCACGGTTCATCAGATTGATGAAGACATGTTCAGTGTGAGAGGGCTCTTGAAATTCAGGTTACCCTGGTCTTGTGAATTATTAAACACTAAAATTACTACAAAAAGTCTGTGTATTCTTCTCAGAAAAGCATATTCTCAAATGGGAGTTTCTCCCATCTGGGTGAGTAAAATCTGTCCTCAGAAAAACTCTTAGCATTAGTCATGTCATCCTGATTTGTTCTTTAATTAGCCGTTCGATGAAGATCCGGTAAAAAGATTCACATTTCAGTACAGTTAGCTTTGATTGAAACTCCAGGATTTCATACTGGTCGTGTTGGTGCGGACCTTTAATCCCAGGATTCTGGAGGCAGGAGCAGGAGGATCTCTGTGAATTCCAGGGCCAGCCTGGTCTATATAGCGAGTTCCAGGCAGGCTGGGGCTAGGGAGACCCTGTCAGTAACAACAGAAACTCCAAGACTTTTAGGGAACGTAGGGGAAGAAAAGAATGTATCATAGGGGGTCCTCTAGGATATATGCTTCAAATATAATATTATACCGCTCATCGGGGGTTGTGTAGGAATTTTCTGGTGAAGTGGAACTTTTGGAGCCAGGGTCCTAAGACTCAGGAAGTAAAAACAAACCAGTAAGTCTGAAACTTACAAGATTACGGAGGTGTCATGTCCATGTCCCCTCTCCCCCAGTTTATAGAATCAGTAGATAGTTGCTGCAGAGGGGAAACTGACGTGCTGACCTAATGGAGGTCATTATGGTGCCAGCTCCAGGATGGGGTTGGGCCTCCTGGGATGCAGCTGAGCTACTTTTGAATCATCCCTGGTTTTGTAAGTAAGCCCTCCCCCATACTCCTCTAAGTCCCATTGGCTCTCCAATCTGGACGTTGATTCAGCTTGGTGCCCTATTTGGGGTGAGTAGATAAATTGTGTTCACATGCCTCCAGGAAATGTCTCACAATTATGGAGATGGGCCACTTTTAATGAAATTTTTCTTCCCGGGAAAACATTTAACTGCATCATTGAGATACATGATATTATTATTATTATTATTATTATTATTATTATTAGAAAAACTAAAGGCAAAATCTTTGTGAAGATCTAAGCATACAACACTTAAAAGACGGGATCAGTAGTTATTCAAGTCTGAGCAAAACTGGAATTTAAGGCAAAACAGAAACCAATACCAATGTCGAAGTTTCAATGTGACGTTCCTCATGAATGTATCGTGTTTGCAGTAACTTGAAGCAAACTGGGACTCAGGTCATATTCACCTGTCTCGGTGTCTGGGTCTTTGTGTGTGACTGTCTTACTAAATGATGGCAAGTACTTCACAAGCTTGTGTCCTTCTGAGGCCCGGCTGGTGGGAAGACTCAAATTCTTGTCTTTTTATGACATTGACATGCTGTTGCTCGCTGCATGTGACACACAGGGTGTGCCGTAGCCTGGTGACTCGTTTTGCACGGGCTCTCCCCCTCACTGTTTGCACATTCGCAATCAGATTTGGGACCGCCTCTCCGCACTACTCA
>NW_008480673.1:0-2484 GCF_000622305.1 Nannospalax galili
TGGAGTGTCGCTAGCCGGCCTACCTGTGCATTCTCTGTCTTCAGATGCAGTCTCCTTCTCAGACCATAGGAGGTGAAATATTGAGCATCTGCCCAGAAAGTGGGAGAAAAGAATGTCTACCTGATGCTTTGAGATAGAAGAAAAGCCCCAAAACAGGCTGAGAGGTACGGGTACTTTTACAGATATATCACTAGAGGATTTTGGTAACAAAAATTCCTACAAGAGTGTTAGTTTTACACCATGGAAGCATTTGTGCCTCTGTACTGTGACAAGGTAGAAAAAATAACTGTCACCTATGCTTTCATTTTAAAATGTTTTACTTATCTATTGTTTATGTGTATGAGTGTTTTGCCTGCATGTATACAGCTGCACCATGTGCAGTTCCCCCAGAGGCCAAAAGAGAGTGTCAGATCCCCTGGAACTTGAGTTAAGGATGGTTGTTGGCTGTGCTTAACTGCTGAGTCATCTCTCCAGGCCCCCTCCCCCCATGCTTTCTTAACGGGATGGGATGCTTTGTTATAAACTTGTACGGCCTCTCCTTGTAAAGTAGCAGAGATTTCCGAATCATCAATGTTGCTTTGCTCCTGTGTCCCCACTGCATACTGGTGCCCAGTTGGAGCTGGGCCCTGATCTGCCCAGGGAGCACTTATAGGGGCAGAAGGGCCTTACTGCTGGGTGGTAGCTGGTGTAACTGTCTGGAGACCTCCTCTGGCTGGCCTGTCGTTGAAGGCTGGCTGTCTCTGGTGAACCCTTGGTGAAGTCGGATGTATCCTATACAAAGCCTACCCTTGATTTAGGTAAAGGAAAAAAGTATTTCACCTGGAGATAGTGGTTCTTACTGAGCTGGTGCTGAGCATGATCCTGTCCCCCCATGTCCGGAAACCTTATAGTCTCATTCCTTGGAGAATCTGTGGAGGTGATTAACCTTTTATCTTATAAAAATGTATGCACATGCAAACAAAAATGTGTAGTTTCAAGAGATTCATGAAGCCACTGTTAGGTTAAAATGGCAGCGCAGCTCCCAATATTCTAAAATGGCAGGTCCGAACTTAGCCCAGGAAAGTCCCTCTGCTTATCCAGAGTCCAACCAATCCCGAGCCAAACTGCTCATGGAAAGTTATCCAAGCCCCTATAAGGACTATAGAGGCTGCCTGACTTCCACTGCTGATTGCTGTCTCTCTGATCCTGGGAGGCAGTCTAGCGGTTTGACACCCCCCCACCCCCAATAAACTGTTGTCCCCAGTAGAGTTGTCTTGGTCAGCGCTCTCCTTGTTCCCCGTGGTACCTGCCTGCGTTCCTGCCATTTATGAGAACACAGCGCCTTCCTGAGCTTCTGGTAATAATATGTAATATATAAATATGCAACACCATATTTATTTTGCAGTCATCCAAATGAAATCTGTTTCTCAGTTTAGGGTTCCCTGTCTGAAAATTATGATTAAAAGGAACTACTGGCCATCCTTTTAAATACGTGCAGCTTAGCTCTTCCCAAGTGTATTTTACCATGTGCCCTACCACACCAGGCTGCTTCTATTTCTGGGCCAGTGGGTGAGCTAGGGGAAGGACAGGGGTCTACATCAGAATCATCTAGAGAAATTTTTTTGATGTTGTCATTGTTTTTGTTTTTTTCGAGACAGTGTCTCCCTGAAACCCTAGTTTGCCTGGAACTCACTATGTAGACCAGGCTGGCCTAGATTTCATAGAGATCCAGCTGCTTCTGTCTTCTGTGTGCTGGGACTAAAGGTATGCATCACCACCCCTGGGTACCTGGAAGAATTTTAACTAACCATCTTTTCATTTCTTCTCCAAGACCTGAGCTCAATAGCATTCTGTAATCACAATGGTGCTCCTGACCATCCAGCATCAGTCTCTGGGATGCCTGGTGTGGAGACTTCCTAGCAATTTCGACTGCCCTCTATAAGGAGCCCAGGAGAGAGCTGACGATTCATAGAAATCACAGGACTCTGAAATGTTGGAGTTGGGGGGAAACAACAAACATTTAATTACAACTAATAGCAAAAAAAGAGCCCCACATTTTCTGTCTTCATTTAACCCACACATCCACAGTGCAAGCAGGAGATATACAAAGCAGTACAATGGACTGCACACATCCTGGCTTTCCTGTTGAAAAAGTGCTGCACTAGTTCCAACACTCTAAACTGATGGGTCCATCATTGGAAAAGCAATGGCATGGGCTATTGGTTTCAAAATTAAATTCTTGGCATTCTCAGGTGAGGTGTCTGAGGCCTGCCTGTGTGATGGCGGTGAAGTGAGCACAAAGCACTGCGTTAAGGAGAGGCCCACGGAGCCACCCTCGTCAGAGCAGCTCCTATAAACTGTGTTAGTGTTTGAAAACACTGAAAGCCCCTGTGTTGTGCACTTCCAACTTTATATGTGAGAAATTTCTGTTCAAAATTAGGGGATTTGTCAAAATTGGACTTTACAAAGACCTCTATGATTTTTTTATGCTATCATTTCTTTGTT
>NW_008480674.1:0-2506 GCF_000622305.1 Nannospalax galili
TGGAGCTTAATACCCTACTGTGTGGGCTGCACACTGTTTTCTCCTGAGGCCTGGGTGGTTCCTTAATCCCAGGAAAGCAAAATAATAACATAGCACTTGTTGCTATTTAGGTTGAACACGGAAGGAGAGACAGCATGTCTATAGACTACCATCCTCTGTGTGTGAGTCACACGCTGACTTGATTCAATTCCAGGGCCTATCCTGAGTTCCTAGGTTCCAGGGAGCTAAGAGCCAGAGAAATATCTCCAAAAAAGGAATCTATGGCCATGGAGGAAGACACGGAACACCTGGAACCAACCTCAAGGCACAACAATCCAGGGTACAGAGCCTGGGCTGCCCATCAGTAGGTCAAGAGCCCAGGTATGATGAGGACCCGCGTACTGTCTCGAATTCACTAGTCCCAGCCTCCCGGACAAGGCGACGGGGCCCGGGCCGAAGCTCGATGGACTTGGGCCCAGGCAAAAAGTTGGCAGGCAGAGCCTGGGATCCACAATGTGGTGCCAACAGCCCGGGTCCATCCCTGAACACAGGCAAGTCCCCTCGACGGAGCTGAGCCCAGGCCCCACATCAGTCAACGAGGGCCCAGGCTATACCACAAAGAAAGATGCCTGGGCCCTACGATGAAGGGCAATCAGCCTGGGCCTATCCCTGACCCAGCTGCGGACAGGGCCACAAAAGAAAAGACAAAGACAGAAAAAAAAAGAAAGAAAAAAAGAACAAAAAAACAAACCAAACCAAACCAAGCAAAACCAAACAAAACCAAAGAAAGAAAGAAACGAAAAGCCTGAAGAACACAAGCTGGAAAAAGAGAGAAGAGGGTCCAGGAACAGGGAGAAGGAGCCCGGGCCCACCCAAGAAGACACAGAGCCCTCTCCATGGGGACCAAAACATCGTGCCACCTCCTGGTACCGCAGTCCCTAGCCAGACAGACACCGGACGGACAAGGAGGGACCCTGCCATGGGTCCCGTTTTCCACTTACCTTCAAACCTCCACCCCTTCAGCTCCAAACACTGCCACTCGATGGGGTGGGAGCCGAACACTAGATCGTGCAGGACGCCCAGTTGTCCCAGCCTCTGATGGATGATGGAGAAGCCTTTTGGAATGGTGGGAAGAGGCAGTTCAGTGTGGATCATGCCCAACGTACACCCTGTCCAGGCCAGTTGCTGTGGTCCAGGGAGCCAGGGTCACACCACGCTCCCTGATGGTGTCCGGGCCATACCGCAAAGGACAGACACCCGGGGGGAGAGCTTGACAACCCCGGTGGGCCAATCCTGAAGGAGGCCAAGGTTTCCCGACCCCTCCTGGATGCAGGAATAGCCTGGCAGGGTGAGAGAAGGCAGACTGTGTGGGCTGCACCCTGAGTACACCCGAGGGCAGGCAGGGTGCTGAGATACAGAGAGCTGGGATGGATTACACCACAGGCCTTGTTGGTGGCTGCCCAGGCTCCACCCCGAAGGACAGACAACCTGAAGAGAGCTTAACATCCCGGGTGTGTGGGCCACACCCGGACATGATCACCACCCTGGTACTATCTTGAATTCCCTAGTCCCGGCCTCCCAGCAGCCAGTCCTGGCCTTCACTGGGGAAGAGTCCCCTGGCTCACTCCATCACTGGACAACATCCCCCAGCCTCAGCCCAGGCCTCCAAACACTGGACGTTTGAGCACGGCATCCAACAGCCAGACCACAGCCAGGTCAGGGCGAAGGCGAGGCTTGAAAGGCTGGCACCCCAAAGGCCTCCTGGCATGGACCAAGACACCCCTTGACCTCTGATGGACACGACCCCCACCAGGGGACTGGGGCCACCCACAGACGTGACCTGTGGCCCAATTTCCACCCAACAACAAGGCCTCCCTCCCCTACCGCCCCCATAGCATCTTGTGGGGCCCCAAGGCGTGACCCTGAAGGACACTGAGATGCACCAACCTCTCCCAGAGGGTCAAGGAGCCAGGCCGGGTGAGAACCGGCAGGGTGTGTGGGCTGCACCCTGTTTGCACCTGAGCCTGGGCCTGTGTCTTACACCCAGGTAGCCACAATCACGCCATGGCCCTTGTTGGTGTCCAGGCCCAACACAGAATGACAGACGGCCTGGCTACAGCTTACCATCCCCGGGTGTGTGGGCCGCACCAGGGGTTCATCACCGCCCAGGCCCCGTCTTGACTTCCCTGGCCCCACACTCCCTGCAGCCACCCTCGGCCCTCAGTATGGAGGAGTCAGGGCTCTCTCTGCAACCAGACGATGGCCCCCAGCCAGGGCCACCCAGTGCCACCCATCCAGAAAGCACCCAAAACCGCCTTGGGTGACACCGACGGATGACTTCCAGGATGGCACCCAACACTCCCGCCGACAACATGGACCCAACAAACCACCGTGAGACTTCTCACTCACACGTTCTGTGCCCGGAGACACCAGACACTGAGGGATCCTGCCCTGTGGCTTGACCCAGGCTGAAAGCCCCAAGAAAGGGGAAGAAGCCCGGGCCCTCCAGAGAGGAGCAAACAAAAGC
>NW_008480675.1:0-2491 GCF_000622305.1 Nannospalax galili
AGCGCTCTCCTCTCTGTACCTGTTGTCCCTTTAATAAATTCCTCATATAACGTCAGACTTATGCCTGAGTGTCGTTTTTGTTGAAGACCCCAGCCTGGTGGGCTTGGGGGGCGTTCGACAGAAGTTTCTTAAAACAGAATCTTCTAAAGGGGGATGAAGCAGTCCATCCTGTAGGGAAGCTCATAAAGCTCAGGAATTGAAACTCAAAGGCTTCAGTAAGTCCCTGAAACTAATCAAAGTCACTAATATCCCTCCCTCCCCAAGTACACATAAGGGGTAAGGAGCAGTGAGACACACTCTCAGTCAAGATAAGCCACCTGGAAGAGTAAGAGACCAGCCTGGCTGCCTGGAAGAGGGGATCCCAACTGAGTTGCCTGGAAAAGACACTCTCCAACCTGTTGAGCTGCCTGCAGGTTGTGCTGTGAACTCTAGGTTTTTAGTTTTTGTGAGCTGTCACCTGTGATAGGGTGAGCATTTGCTGCTGCTGCTGCCTTCGTGTCATTTCTGTTTCTGAAAATAACCCTCACCCATACTCCTGTAATTCCAAAAAACTCATTGGTGCACCAATCTGGACTTCGGTCTTATTTTGGTCTTTCATCAGTTCCCATCTGGGATGAGTAGATGCTTGTTCATGTCTCTCCAGGAATAGTGTCACATGACATGGGATGACAAACACCACTCCCAGTACTCAAATCAAATGTCATCTTAGAAAGGCTCCAGTTTAAAGTCCCATTCTTCTATTTGTCTTTTGTTTTTAATTAGTGTATATTTATTGGACAGAGTAATTGGTTTCATTATGATCCTCCCACTTTGACCAGAGTCAACCCTGATTACCTCTTTCCATCTTCCAACATTTGCTTGTTTCCTAAATGATACCTATTCTGACTCGGATTAGATGGAATCTCAGTTTATATTTCCCTATGGCTAAGCATGTTGAAATATATTTCACATATTTATTGGAAATTTGTACTTCTTTTGAGAACTATATGTTCATTTGTCTATTATTGATTCTATGATTTGTTATTGGTATTTAATTTTTTGAGTTTTTTTGAATTAAAAATCTGAATTCTTTATGCAGTTGCAGTGTTAACGCCATATTTGATGTGTAGCTGATAGCGGTTTTCCCACTTTCTGCTGTCAGTCTCTTTACTCTGTCAATCATTTCTTTTGCAGTGCAGATTTTTAATTTGATGCAATCCCACTATCAATCTTCCTATCATTTCTTGAATCACTGGAGTCCTTTTCAGAAAGTCCTTGCCTGTATGAATCAGTTTCTTGTGTTGTTCCTGTGACGAAATACCTGACAAAAGCAGCTTAAGGAAGGATGGGTTTACTTTGTCTGACAGAAATAGCTTAATGGAAAGAGCTACACTCATGGATTGGCAGAATTAATATTGTGAAAATAGTCATATTACTGAAAGTGCTCTATAAATTGAGCGAAATCTCCATCAAAATTACAACAGTAGTATTCATAGAACTTGAAAAAGAAACAATCCTCAAACTCATATAGAAGCACAAAAGACCCAACTGGTCAAGCAACATTAGCAGAAGGAGCAATGCTGGAGGTATCACAATATCTCAAATTTTATTATGGAGCCATAGTAATAAAAACAGCATAGTAGTGGCACAAAACAGATTTATAGAGCAATGAAATGGAACAGAGGGCCCAGAAATAAACCCACATAGTTAACAGCTACCTATTTTTTCACAAAGATACAAAAAACATATATTGGAGAAAAGAGAAATGGTACTGGGAAAACCAAATTTTCACATGTAGAAGAATGAAATTAGATCCCTTTCTCTCATGCAGCACAAAGATTAGCTCAAAATGGATCAAAGACCATAATGTAAGACCTGAAACTTTGAAATTGCGAGAGAGAGGAAATCATATGTAAAACATTATCATTATAGGTACAGGAAAGAACTTTATGTAAAGAACTTCAATATCCTATGAAATAATATTAAAAATTTACAAATGGAATTGCATGAAGTTAAAACCTTCTACAAGGCAAAGAAAATCACCAGAGTGAAGAGAAAGCCTACAGAATTTGAAAACCTCTTTGACAATTACACATCTGACAGGGAATTAATATCTAGAAAAAAAATTTAAAACTTCAAAAATTATGCTGGGCAAGGTGGGCAACTCCTTTAATCTCAGCACTCCATAGGCAGAGGCAGGAGGACCTCTATGAGTTTGAGGCCAGCCAGAGCTACACAGTGAGACCATGTCTCAAAGAAAACAAAAACAAACCAACCAACAAATCCTGCAAAAATTAAACACCAAAACAATCCTACAATCAATAAATAGGCTAATGTAATATGACAGTTCCCAAAAGAAAAAACAGAAATGGCTAATAAATTCTTGAAACTGTTCAACACCCTTTATCAGAGAGATGTAAATTAAAATGGCATTGAAACTGGGAGTGGTGGCACACACCTGCTGTCCCAGCACTTGGGAGGCAGAGGCAGGTGGATCTCTGTGAGTTCAAGG
>NW_008480676.1:0-2511 GCF_000622305.1 Nannospalax galili
AAGCACTGGCTAGGAGTCACCTTCAGGACTGGGCTGGGTTCTGTGTTTCTGCTGTGGAGAGGAAGGTCAGGAAAAACTAAACATCCCAACAGTCACCATGATATGTTCTCCAGGAAAGAAGAGCAGCCAGGAACAACAGCCACAGGACATTCCCAGGAGGTCCCCAGAGAAGGCACTGAGTTCCTGGAAGAAACCGGTGGGATCCTGTGCCTCTCTGAGGATGAGTCTCACCCTGCTGTCCTGCTGCATTTGTCCAGGCTGCCTGATTTGCGGCTCTTCTGTGCTCCTCGTGGGAGGATGATGATAGAACTCAGCCAAGGTACAAGAGTGCTGATTTAGTGCACCACCGTGACTGGCTTCCCTTTCCTTCTTTAGAGACAGGGTTTCACTGTGTAGCCCAGGTTGGCCTTGAGCTTGACGTTTTCCTTCTTCTGTCATCTGAATTCTGGACTTACAGACACGCTCCACCACAGCTGACTGTACATTTCTGTACTTGAGGATCTCACGCTGTTTTTCTTTTTAAACAACAAAAAATACAATGGCACTTAAGGTTGATACAGTAGAGACGAACTTTTTTATAAACGGAAATAAAATTACCAGACAAAAATCAGGTTAGTATTTTATTTTCGTCCTAATCCTCTGAGTGAAAAATGACAGCAGATGTGCTATGGATATATAATCACTTTTTCTGTGGAAATTAACTTCAGTGTGCTCTCCCTCTTCCCATAGGAATATCTTCCTTTTCATTCTGACTGAAAAAGAATTTATTATTTTTTTTATTGCTCTTCTATTTCCCTTTTCCTGGGTTGCTCATTATGTTATTAGGGTTTTGGGCAGTGTACAATAATGGACTTCATCATGACATTTCCTTACATGTTCAGTATCATACTCTGCCCATACTCACCCCATTATCCTCTCTTATCCCCCCTCACTCCTCCCACTAGTCCCCTTCCCCGTTCCCAAATCTTCCTTCTGCTTTCCCGAAACCTCCTTCTGATTTTCAAATTGATTTCTGTTTAAGTGAGGTTGAATCTGCCATCTGGTTAAACAGTTATTCAACTGACTCCTGATGTACGTAATGTGAGTTTTTTATTCCACAGAAACCTACCAGGCCATTGCCTGTTCAAGTGATCAGGAAGAGATATTTTCTGGGTCCCTTTCTCACAGCTCCCTCACCTGTGGAGACACCTGATATGAGACCAACCTTCCCCTCATGTTCTTATAACCAAAGACCTGAACTGAGCACCTGTGGGCCAGTCAAAAGACATGGCATGGACCTCCCTGATGGCCTGAAGCCTGATTTAAGGAGCTAACAGGACTCTGTGCCCAGCTCCGAGAAGATAGCCAACAGGTCTGGTGATTCTTCCAAAGGCATTCCTCAGTCTGCCATAAAGATATCTGCCCTGGGTCATGTCTTTAAACCCCAGGGACATATTCAATGTCCTGATGTGGATTCGAAGCCCAGTGCACAGCCTGTCAGACCAAAGTGTGGCCAGGAGTCCAAAGTCAGAGTTCAGGTTTTAGGGAAGAATACTTTTATGGTCCCCACCCAGGCATGCCAAAGTCACCCAAAGAATCCTTGGCTTAGAACCTTCCAGGGCCCCCAGATGAGAACTCGGCTCTCTAACCTGGAGACTCTTAAGGTTACCCTGCCTCCCATAAGTCCTGGTGAATCTGGACTCCAACAAGCACCCATGGTGATCATTAAGACACCAACCTTGAAGCCTCACGTGCATGGCCAGACTCTACACTGCCTACATTGCCTCAGCTCTGTCCAGGTCTCAGCTGCCTCCCAGTCCATCTGTAGTGCAGGCAATCCCAACACACTTGGCTGTGTGAGATGGGACATGGTTCTGCAGAGCTCTGGGGTCTCAGTGGCTCCCATCCCCAAATCTCCGACAAAGTGCACCCAGCCTGCTTGTCAGAGCTATATTGCTTTAAAGGACTCTGAGAGACTGTGTCTCCAGAGCCCCAGGAGCATCCTAAATAAGGACCTCATGGTCTCGTCCTCATTGGAGGACAGTGATGGGGAGTGAGAGCATCTTCCTAGGGAAAGAAGAATCAACTCTTAGCCTCAGAGGACTTTAACATGACTGAAGGATTGAGTAGGGGAAAGATGTTAGAGTAGCCATGATCCCAGGGTCAGTGCCTCCCAAACTGGAGTGTGTGAAAGTAGTGCAGCCCCAGATAACATCAAAGGAAGGACACTAGTTACTACTTTTAGGGGTTTTCAAGTTTAAAAAGTATTTAATGTGGTGGCACGATGCTGCCATATAAAGTCCTCTAGAAATTGGTGACATGAAAAATGGAGCTGATGTAAAGAAATCACATTACACACTTATGTCAGTTCAAAACTCTGACATCTATCTGGTGAGCAAATGATTGAAATTGGGGAACTTCTGGTAGATCCCTACTATGACTTGGTTAAATCACTCCATTGGATTTCATTTGATCAAATTTTACTACAAAGCTCTCTTAGTCTTGGGAAAATAGGGAGAATAGTAGTTTTGT
>NW_008480677.1:0-2510 GCF_000622305.1 Nannospalax galili
TAGGGAGGGGGTAAATCGGGGAACTTACACAGGGACAAGCACTCTTGCACCACGGCTCAGACCCTGCCACCAGATGCTCCCGAGGCCCAGCCCACAGTCTCCGTTAACTTTCGCCCATGCATCTTGGGACTGTAGTCTTGGCCTGGGTTGGTAAATGCCCCCTTTCGCGTCCATGCGGGTGAGGCGCTGGGGTCATCTCTCTCTCTATACCTGCCAACCTGCACCTTCCTCCTAGCTCCATGCTTTGGTCCCAAGATGGCCCCCAGTAGCCCCTTCCCCATTGGAGGAACCAGCCAATCAGGAGACAGTACCTAATGTGATCAAGAGATTGCATACGCCTTGTAAGTAGGCATGGATTTTGAATTCTAAGTACCAAGTAGTTTTACTTTATTCTAGCTAAAACCTTGTTTCTCTTTCCACTCCTGCTCAGGAGCTATTTTGCAAAAATTTCCCAAACTCCTTGCCATCTATTGATAAAAATTGAGTATGTCGCTACATGGATATTAAAATGAGTCCCTTTTAAAAACCACCCATCACAAAGTTCTGATAATATTTTCACAGTATTTTACAGTATAGCCTTGGAGATGATTTTACTACAGAAACATCACTTGGTATAATGAGAAAAATGACCCTGGATTATAGTTTTTTTTATAGCCATTATATAATATTGTAAAGTGAGAGTTTTCATTTAACCGTAATTTATTCTTTATTAGGGAACAGAATATACCAGCTCCTGGTTCCTTTGCTAAAGATAATACATCAGTAATTTTAATACATATTGTTAAATAGGAGCAATATATCTATGATCCAGAGCCTTCCTTCTGAACCAGTCAAGAAAGAGACATAAATTGGGACTTTTTCTTTCCTTCTAACACCCACGGTCTTCATGTTGGGCAACTCACTGAGGCTCCCTATTCAGATCTGCCTCAAATTCCAGGCCTTTCTGTCACTTGCTTCATCCACTAGTGCCAGATACTATGTTACGTTCTCTGGGAAGACAGTCTGAACAGGGGAAATTGTACGCATTCAACCACAAATACGTACTACCTTTGATGAGGGAGACATCCCAGAAACAGGATGATGAAGGCGAAGTTAGATGGTTACGCGTTAGCTGCTGTTCTTATCACTGTGGCCAGATACCCGACAAGAAGCAAGTTAGAGATGGGTTGCAGTTCATGGTTTTATAGCAGGGAAAGGATGACTACTGGGGCTCACCAAGCTTGCTCATGGCTGGTGATATCACGGCCGAACAGGGTGCAGAGGGAGACTTGAGTTAGAACTCAGGCATACTTCCAGTGACCTCCACTTTTCACAACCACCCCAAACAGTACCACCAGCTGGGGCCCAAGTGTTCAAACTCATGAGCCTATGGGGGACATTTTGCATTTAAACTGTAACACTTCACCCTTGACCCCATAGGCTAATGAGCATCTCATAATGTAAGAATGCATTCAGTCTACCTCAAAAGTCCCCAAAGTTTGGGGTGTATGTAGCCCAGCCCTCTCCATCACAGCTGCAGTGGCCTCAGAGTGCCTTTGTGATCTAACATGGGTTTCCAGCAGGGAGCATTCCCAGTTCAGGCTCTCCCCTTTCAACAGAATTTGCATTTTTACTAGGTGAAACTTTTGATAAGTGAAATCTTGCCCTTAAGGCACCTTTCCTATCGTCCTAATATAAAGTGCCTGGCTTCTTTTCAGTGACAGCAATCCCTTTGAACACTCCCCCCTCAACCCACTTGCAATGCCAGCCACACTCACTTTCTTTTCCTTGCCAAACTTCTCATCTTTCATTTCGTCTTGCTTTGAATTTTTATTATAAAGCTCACTAAACACAGTAATAACAAAGTCACAGCCTGAATGTTATGCTATCTTAAAATTTAGTCCTCTAAACGATTCGTTTTGAACTGAAATTGTCAGGACATGAGCAGAATGTCACCAGATTCTTTGCCAGAATAGAGCATGAATGGCTCCCAGCCCCGTTCCTGATATGGTGCTCCCTCACCGCCAGTCTCCTGAGCACAGATTTAACTGTTCGTCTTCCTACAGACATTCTGGTCTTCCACACTTCCACCACAGTTGCCCCTTAAACTCTCTTTACAGCATTCTAGGGTTTCTCTAGCCCACAACTCCACACTTTTCCAAATTTGTCTCACAAACTAGTTCTGAAGGTCTGTGAATTACATGGTCAAGTTTATCTCGGCAATGACCCCACTTTTGGTACAATTTTCCTGTATTACTTCCTTTTCTCATTGATGTGACCAGATACCTGACAAGCAGCAGTTTAAGGGAGGAAGGATTTATTGGGTTCGTGGTTCAAGAGCGTACAGTCCATTGTGTTTGGGAAGTCATGGTGGTAGGCGGCCCCTAATGGTGGAATTGTAGAGCTGGTATACCTTACCTCTTTATGTTTTAGCGGGACAGGAAGCAGAAAGAGAATCCAGCTGGAACTGGGGTCAAGCTATTACCCATAACCCTGCCCCCAGTGACCTACTTCTGTCAAGCAGGCCTTAC
>NW_008480678.1:0-2508 GCF_000622305.1 Nannospalax galili
TCTTTAACCATCAGGGAAATGCAAATTAATTTTATTTTGATATTTTTATCTTGTCATCAAAAGAATGGCTAAGATCCAAAAGACAAATGGTGAGAATGTATGGCAAGGGAACATTTATTCATTGGTGCTGGGATTGCAGACAGGTGCAGCCATTATGGAAATTGGTGTGGAGGTTCCTTTAAAAGCTAGAAATAGATGGATCATAGGGTCCAGCTATACCATTTTTGGGCAAATACCCAAAGGACTCTATATCCTACTACTAAGATTCCTGCTCATCCATGTTCATTGATGCTCTCTCTATTCATAGTAGTCAGGAAATGGAAATAACTTTAAAATGTCAATCAACTTGTGAACAGATAATGAAAATATAATACAGATATATAATGGAAAATTATTCAGTTGTTAAGAAAAACAAAATTTATGAAATTTTCAGGTAAATGGATGGGACTAGAAACAATTATCCTAAGGTAACCCAGACCAAGAAAGACAAATGCTACATGATCTCTCTCATAAGTACATGGAAGATTTGAATTTCTAGATAGGTATGTTTCAAGTGGAAAATCCAGAGGCCAGGAAACCACTAAGAGACCATGGCAGGGGGACATCATTGTGGGGGAGATAAAATACGGTGTTATAAAGGGGGAAAGGAAAATAATAGGATGAGGAGGATTAGACAGGGGTGAGAAATGGGAACGCAGGGTAGCATGGGGAGTATGGGAAGAGATAAGTAAGGGGACCTTTGAAAAAGTCATATGGATGCCTACTACTATGGAAGCTTCTTAAAATATATACATATACTATATAAAGGGTTTAAATGGTTGTCACCCTGTAATGAGGGGACAATGCCCGTACCACACACCATAGGTTAGCAAATAAAAAATCCAGTGCCCCAAATGGAATTCCTCTTTTGGGGTTGTTAACCAGGGAGGGTCCCAAAGACTTTCAAAGGATATCAGCTATTGTCATTGCTCTTGGTTACTCACCGAACTTTTAAACAAGATCCTATTGCTGAACGCACTACGTGTGTGAGTCAAGGAACAAATAGGGAGAAATCAAGATGGTATTGACCTCAGGTCTATTTCTACTGCTATCTTTCATAGTGCTAGAAGACGCTCTGCATGCTACAGGAGGAGAAAAGTAATCATTAACTTTACTCAGCTATGAATCCTGTGAGCTACAATAATGACTGACCTGGCAAGATATGCCCACTGGTGCAGTAGTGGCAAGAATGTTATTAGAGTAACCAACTACCTTCTGCTTGGATTTAAGACCAGCTCCAAAAGATGGTGTCCATATCTTGCATGGTTATCAGGGCCAAGAATCTGTGGCCGGACAGGTCACAGACCATAAGGGGAAAATATATTACCATTATTCTGATAAGTGGTCATAGTATTGAACCAACTCCTAATGACTTACTGTTAAACCCATAGATAAACGCAACTCACAACTCTCATCAGATAGGCTTCTTCTTGTAGTAGATGGTTATTAATATAAAGACCCACAACTGATCAATGTGCAGAAAATGAGACTGTGGAGTGCTTACCTCTAAATGGTATACCTGTATCATACCCTCTCATCCAAAGGTTCAGGGATCATTGGGGAAGAGGAGGTGGTAAGATAAGATGAGCCAAAAGTGGTGGATTAATATAAGGAAATCATGTTGTCCAGACAAAACTGGGTAGTTGCACACATGAACAAACAGCCTTTGGCACAGTATGTACAAGACCTGCTCAAGCCCAAGCCAGACAAAATCCCAGCATGAGTGGAGAGGTGGGCATGAAGTTCCAGCCCTAGCTTAAAAACTACTGGCAACTGATAGCTTCTGGGAGAGAGATTCAGTTTCATGTAAGGGCATGATGCCTCCTGTGTTGAACAGGCTCCACTGGATGTACCAACACCCAAGAGCATTTGGAGAACACAAATTAGACTCCATAGGCCTATAAAAGAATAATAATAACAATAATAATAGAAAATATAAAGTCTAGGGGAGTAATAAGTTGGTGGTGGAGAGATGGGTAGAATGTCTGAATATGATCAAAAATATTGTATGAGAGTATTATGGATCAATAAAAATATAAAAAAGAAAAGGGGAATGCATAATCATTCTTAAGTAGTACAGTAAAGCTTTGCTAATTCATTCCTGAAGATATTATCATCAAAGTATTATATGAATGGTATACACTGGTGTCAAATATAATCTGATATTTATCATTAGGAATCTTAGTAAATGGAAATGGGTTTCAGTTAGCACATTAAGTTTTATGACTATATAAAAATGTCTGTCTTTATTCTGTTTAGAGGAAAAATTTGAAACTTTGCAGCAGGAATACCAGCTGTGAGTCATCATAAATGGCCTTAATTGTGCTGAAGGACATCCTTCCTATACCTAAGCCATTCAGATGAAATTTTTTGAGACAGAGTCTTGCTATGTAGCCCTTGCCTGGAACTTGTATAGATCAGGCTGACCTTGAACTCACAGAAATCTGCCTGCCTCTGCCTCCCAAGTGC
>NW_008480679.1:0-2512 GCF_000622305.1 Nannospalax galili
ACACACACACACACACACGGCTATTTTCTCCAAGATAACAACAGAGAAAATTCTGAGTAACCAGAGCTTTCACTCTCTCACTCTTTCATAGGGTGTAAGGGTTATGTTGGTTGTCAATTTGAGTGAATCTAGAATCATCTTAGCGACATGGCTCTGAAAGGACCTCTGAGGGAATCTCTTGGAACCGCTATGTTTAGAGGGAGTGGGGATCAGTATCCTCTAACAGGTCAGATACAAGCAGACATGAGGGAAACACAGGGCTCCTTTGCCTTTGTTCCTTGCTGGCATGTATATCTACTCGCCTGTTACCACTGCTCTTGTCATCTTTTGCTGACATCGGAACCCATCTTCTTCGGCCTGCCAATGTGAACTGAAACCAGCAACTCTCCAGGAATTGTCCAGTCCTTCATCACTAGAATAGGACTGTTGTGCCATTCAGCCTCATAGACTGAGCAGCTCCCTTTTCTAAGTCTCTCCCACCCAGCCAGCCATTTTTGGATCCACCCAACCTGTATCCTCTAAGCCAATCCAAGAAATCTCTTTTGTAATGATGCATTCATTCTACCAGTTTCTTTCCTCTAGAGAATCTTCACTAATACACAGAGCCGTCCACGTGAGGCAATAGCAGAGTTGTCTTAAGTCACACTCAACACCCTGTGACATAAAGCAATTTCATCATAAGTGAGTGTCTCAGCTACCTCACAGCTCTGCAAGGGATAGGCAGCCTACAGAAGTCAATTAGGAAGAAGGAAAGAGCAGGCTTGCCTCCAAACTGCCATACATACATACTGTAGTTTCAAGCATTCATTTGTTTCCTTCTTTTAGAATAAAGTTTGAAAGCAGTTGCCTTGGAAGTTGGTATAAATATCTTAAAAAGAAAGAAAATGTAAAGTAAATTGGATTAAGTTTAATTGTAAAGAAATGGAACATTTGCTATGTTATATATAAAGAGCTGAGAGTCTTAGAACCAAAATAAAGGGTGACACGGCCTTGGGGGCAATAAAATCAAACCACAGCACTGAGTTTGTGAAGGATAGCATTTCAGGCACACAGAGCATTTGCTCTGTTCGGTCCTCTTTCAATTAGAGTTCATTACTCTTCCTGATGCATTTGATTGCTCTTGAATGCTCAGCAAATGTACCATGAGAAGAGCAGAGCTATTGCCTTTGACCTGCAACCAGAACTCCTTGGGAGCGACTTCAGGACGTTTTAGTCTCTTACAGGGACAGGGGAGGATCGGGAGAGGTAAGCACTCAAAAGCTGCTGACTTTGAAAGAGCTCAGAAGGACATCCAGAAATGTAATTTGAAAGAAGCAAAACAAGTCACAGAGCAAAACCTAAATGAACCCCATGCAAGGTGTCCTCACTCCGAAAATACAGAGCTTCAGCTTCAGTTCCTGTCCTGACATCCCTTAGGGGTTCCTGGTCTGTATGCTCACCAAACAGATCATAAGCACACATCCCTCTTGGAAATATGCACAGTCAACTACAAAGATGCTTCATTTACTTTCCAAATTCTAGGTCGCTCCAGCCAGGAGGCTCTACCATTCACTTTCTGCTGTCACAACCCACAGAGGTGAGAGAGAAGTATGGGAAGGATGGTTTTGAAAGAAGCGGTAGACTGACCAGTGCTGAGAGTGAATGGGGTACTGGACCAAGATGTTGCTTGGTAGATGATGGCTTATAATAATGTGCAAGTTTCACTTCTCTTATGATAAAAACACCCTGACAAAAGAAAACACCTTAGGAGAGAGGGTATTTTCAACTCACAATTGCAGGTTACAGTGCATCACTGTGGGGAAGTCAAGGCAGGAACTGCCAACAGCTGCTCATATCACATCCACAGTCAAAAGCAGAGAGAAATGAAGGCACATATGCTCCCCAATTTGCTTGTGCTCCGCTCCATTTCTCCGCTCTTCTACAGTTCAGAATCCCGCCTAGGGGATGCTGCCACCCATAGTGGTGCTGTCTTCTCACAGCAATTAACTTAATTAAGATAATGCCTACAGACATGCCCACAGCCAATGCAATGTAGACCCTCCCTCACTGAGACTTTCTACCAGGTGATTCCACGTTGTGTCAAGTTGAAAATTAAAGCTCACCATCACAAATGGTGAGTGCACCTTGGTAAGACAAGGTTGGAAGGAGCTAAGTTGGCAGGGTGCCTGTCTCGCATATAAGAAGGACTGGGTTCCATCAAGGTACTGCATAAAATCAGGCATGGTGACTCATGCTTGTAATTCCAGAATTCAGGCAGTGAAGGCAGGAGGATCAGAATTCAACGTCACCTGTATCTACATATGATGTTTGAGGCCAGACTGGCCTACATGAGACCCTACCTCAAAAAATAAAAGGAATACAACAAAATACAATACAATGATGAATAAACCATTCCATGTTTACTGACTATGGAGGATATAACATACACTATATATGTATGTGTTACATAATTAAGTAAACCACATACATCTACATCTGTAACATAATCAATATACACTATAGGTATATGCTT
>NW_008480680.1:0-2513 GCF_000622305.1 Nannospalax galili
CAAGTCAGGCTGCGCCCCAGTAACTTCCTCTCGGTGCCATCTTGGCAAGGCTGGGCCTTTAGGTCCCCACAGCACCCAAATTATGCAAAGCCAGAGGAGGTCAAAGAGGACGTCTAATCCCCTGGAACTGGGATCACAGACAGTCATTGTGTTGGTGCTGGGAACCCAACCCCAGTCCTCTGCAAGAGCAGCAAGTACTCAACTGCTGAGCTATCGCTCCAGCCCCAATAGTCTGGATTTTGAAGTGTCAAGGTCAAAACCTAATTTTGATATTGTAATTCACTTATGTAAGGTGTAACTATTGAAATAAACTGGATAAAGAGGAAATAGAATCTCTAGCATTTCTTACAAATTTTCAGTGTTAATCTTGGTTTTCAGTTTGACTAGATGTAAAGATGCCTAGACTATTGATAAATACTTCTAGTTGTGATAAAATCTGTGTTTCAAGGAATAATTGTATGTTAGTCAGTGTTTTAAGGGGAAATCTCACATGGACTATGGGTGTATCTTGCAAAAGCCCTGGAGGACTTGCAGAACTGAGGGAGTGAGTATCTCCCATGAATATACACAGCAGAAGGTATGATTTTGCTAATGCTCATGGACATATGATGCCAGATGTTTTATCTTTTGAATCTGAACTCACACCAGTCATTTTCTGCCTGTTTCTGACTCAAACCGGAGCAGCCTCATTGGTTCCTTTTGTTCTGAGATTTCTGTCTTTCCATACCAAGCAAGGATTTATATCCAGCTGTTCAGCTTGCAGACAGCCTCCATGGGACTCTTCAACCTACGACCACGTGAGCCAATCTAATAAATCCCCTTGTAACTTGTTAGATTGTTGGTTCTGTTACCACAGAGAATCCTGACTAATGGGCAAGGACACATGAACCTGCAGGAAAAGCAAATAAAAGTTTGAAATGATAAACATGAAGGCAAAATAAAGACTATGAGACTGTCAGTAACAGTGAGAGTGAGAACAAAGCAAAGACGTTTTTCCTAGTATAATAGTTATGTGAGAGATATTGGAAAAACTTTTAAAATCTGGTATAAAGTGATACCAGAAGCATTTCAGATCCACACAAAAAATAAAAGCACTGGTAATTAGTAAGTCATTTAGAAGACATTATAATAGCATATTTCTTCTACTTTCTTCTCAACTGATTAAAAAGCAATTACATGAAATAATGTGTATATAATTACACAACAGCACAAAGGAGATGGGTGGCAACAAATCTGTGCAGAGTAAGGAAATGACATCAGATATTCAACTGAATGCATTAAAATACATGAAAAGAACCTAAAATGTTAAATAAAATTGCAAATATAGCTAAATATGCACTTATAATTGCTATTATTCTGCTTCAGCTTCACTCAAAGACATAAAATTACATAATACAATGATTTTAATAGTACATCACATAGTTTTAATATATGTTGATGCAATATGTGTAACTCACAGCACAAAAATGGAGGAAGGGAGTTAAGAGTGACATAGAAGTGAGATTCATAGGCTTTTTAGAATTTATTTAGTATAAATTCATAATGAAATCTGAAAAAATATATTTTTATACTCGTTATTACTAAAATTAACAACAAAATATTGGGAAAGACTATTAAGGAGACCATAGTTTTATAGTGGAAAATATTTTCTCTGTGTATTAAAGCAACCAGAAGAATAGAGAAACAATGAAGGCATTAGTTATAAAGGAAAAAAAAGCAAATTGGTAAAAGTAAATCCAGTGATGTACAAATGAAATGGATATGATCTGGACTACTGAATTATAATTAACCTTGACAAACTCACTAATTATGTGCTTTTGTTACCTAAGCATCTGACCTTAATTCCCAATTTGCTATTTTACCCCAAACGAATGAATATGAGTATGCTTGAGAATTAACATATCTAAGTACTGAAAGGCAGCATGAATTTTCATTGAAAACAATGAATGCTGGGAAAGACACTTGACATTGTGTGTATGAGATGTTCTGGGCCTAGGGATGAAAGGACAAGACTGTGAAATAAAGTTGGGTCTAAGGTTGTAGTTCTCCAACTGAAGCTGGAGAAATGGTTTTGAATAACAGTATGGATGAGGCCTGACTCTGGGGCACAGATCAGAGTACAATTCCAAGTGATATCTGGGGGAACTGTGTCTTCTGAGTTCGGGCTCACTCTTAATAATTAAAGTTAAGATGCAGGATGTTTTATTCAGGTATTAACTTTAATGTGGAGTGATAATTCCATACAAAAATATCACGAATACCGCAAACCTTGAAAGAACTAAGTAGTCACTATTACTAACACGACAGAAATATAATCTTTTAATGAATAACTTGTATATTAGCAAATTATATAGCTTAGAGGAAATGAACAATAACCCTGGACACAGAATACCAAGACTCAAAATACAATAGAAAATATGAGTAAACCTTAAAAGAGCAGTAAGATTAAATTAATAATCAAGAAAAGTCGTGCACAGATTATTTCATTTGTGGTATCTAACAAATAATAATCA
>NW_008480681.1:0-2513 GCF_000622305.1 Nannospalax galili
ATATATATATATTGCTTATTAAAATAAAGAGCATTAAAAGAGTTGAATGTAGCTGGGAGGGAAAACCCTGGTGCATATGAAAAGCTGTATATATTTTACAGAGTGGATAAACTGTTAGTGGTTCAACGATTTTTGAAAACGATTTGCAAAACTGCTGTAGGGGACAGATAAGTAAATGTTGATTGATTCATTGAAGGATGTTGGCTGCAGCTGAACTAAATGACTGGAAAGGTGTACTCTGGAGTTCCATTTCTTGTTCCACACCTAATTTGCTGCTCCTGAGGCAAGCTATTTCAATTCAGTATGCCTCTGATGCCTCCTTATATGGATTTCACCTCGTTTGTTAGTGAAACATAAGCCGGCTCAAGCAGGGACTACATAAGAACAAGGTGATATTGGCAAGCGGGTGGAAAAAAAATTTGATAAGGAGGTCAAGTGAACAACAGCAATAAAGGGTGACTGTGTTTGACTGTAATGTTATGAGTCGCAGATTTACAGCCATTATTGCTGTGTGCGATGCACTGCAACATTGGAGGGCATAAAATTCTGAGTGTCTCGGAGGGAAATTTCCTCCAAGATAAAGGTCTTATTCACCCTGGCAATCCAGGAATAAACTTTTTACTAGCAAGGGCTCTACTTACATTTTATTAAGAGAAAATCACAAAGGTCAAATTTTAATATCCTGGTCAACAGAACGAACTTTATTAACATATCTTTATCTATAGTACAATACAGTATTTAGTTTATTAGAATCATATTCATGTGCTGAAGAGTTGCTAAATTGTCCAAGAAAAACCTGAGTTCGGCACATATATGTAATCCAGGCAACAGAATCTGAAAGACCGAGCCTGAGGGAAGCAAGGAGAGAAAAACATGCACAAAAATTAATTTCAAAAATATTAATCTGAAGAAGGAAAGAAATTCTGACACATGCTATGCTATGGTTGAAACTGAAGACACTATGTTTAAAGAAAGAAGCCAGTTGGGAAAGGAAAACATTAGACGACTCCACTGACATGAGGAACCTAGAGTAGTCACATCAGTGGAGATACAACAGTGGATGGCAATTGGGATGGGTATGAGATAGAAAGAGGTTGGGGAGTTAATATTTACTAGGCAAAGCTTTGGTTTGAATAATGAAAAAGTTCAGGAAATGGATGGTGGTTATGACCGCACCATTTAAACAAATTTAATAACCACAAAGTTCACATATGAGCTGGTGAAAATGATAAATGTTGTGTTAGGTAGCACTGTGAAGGTCAGTCTTCACTGTCCATCTCATAGAATTCAGAATCTCTGTGGACTAAATCTCTGGGGTGTTTCTGAACAAGGTTTTAGATTACATTAATTGAGGTAGGAAGACCCATCCTAAGTGTGGGCTGTCCCATTCTGTAGGCTGGAGTCCTACACTCAAAATAAGTCTAAGGCAAGTTGTAGCCCGAAAACTACTCAGTTCTCTGAAAAGAGTAAGCCAGCCAGCAGCAAGATGAGGAGCACCCTGGGAAGAGGTGCAGAGCCGGCTGATATGGAGAGTTAACTGCGGCCATGTGGGAGAGCTTCGGGAGCGAGGCCTGCGGCTGGGGAATGGCAGGAGCAAGAATGGATGGGCTGACACCCTGCCTGACTTGCAGGCTCCGCAGGGTTAGATGGGGAGTGGATGTGGCATGCGAAAGCTGATGGACAGGCTTGAATGGCAAATGGGTTAGGGGAAGCCGTTACGTGTAAGTCACGCCCCCAAATGTCATATAAACCCAAAATAGAAATGTGTTATGCTGGTTTGTCAACCCACGTTAGGACCATGAGACCCTGAGTGAGTGAGGGTGGGTCAAACATAGAGTGAGAAGGGGAAAATTTAGTGCAACACAAGTTGAGCACCAGCATGCACTTCTCTCTGCTTCCTGAGTGTGGATACAATGTCATCAAGCACCTAATGTTCCTGCCACGATGACTTCCCTCAGGATGGATTGGCACCTCAAATAAACCCTTCCTTCCCTAAATTGCTTTTACAAGTATTTTGTCATAGTAAAGAGAAAAGGAAGGAATATAGTATTTTACCTTTACCATGCCAGTCTTGGGGCATCTCTACACTCCCAGACCTTCTCCAAGGCAGTCTCTGGGTCTCAGCATGGCTGACATTTGATTTCTTTACAGTGTCACTCTTAAAGTCCAATCTAATGATTTTGGCCAAACCATAGTGATTTTAAAACTAATATGGGTCACATTTTCAAGCTTCTTGTTTACAGTGACCTTTTAATAAAGAAGCTATGTGGCAGCTGGACGAGGCTGCCAATGACATACAGCCATTTGGTACCATCCAATATTATAGCAACTCCCTGAAAAAGTGACTGAAACTTTTATGAGTACATCTACCTTTACCACTTCCTTTCCAAATCTTCAGCAGGGCAGTTTAGATAATGAATGCAACTGTTCCCAAAGAATGATCTCCCTTTCCCACCACTTTAATAGCCATCAGTCTGAAAATGGCTGATGTTTCACATTATCCATTCTTTCCT
>NW_008480682.1:0-2511 GCF_000622305.1 Nannospalax galili
TTTTTTTAATTAAAAATTTTATTTTTTATTTTATGTACACGAATGTATTGCCTGCATTTATGCAAGTGCACCTGTGTCATGCAATGTCCAGAGAGACCAGAAGAAGGCATCAGGTCCCTTGGAACTGGAATTACAGATGGTTGTTAAGTCACTATGTGGGTGCAGGAACTGCAGGAACAGCCAGTGCTCTTAACCACTGAACCATCTCTGCAGGACCCCCACCCCCCCCACATACTCCTTTACAGTGTCTTTAATGGGGGAAGTGGTAATGGCAGGGTGCCAGGAAATTACCAGGGTCATGGAGGCATGCACTGGCACACATCAGGCCAGCAGTAGGCATGAAGCCAGGAAGAAAAGTTGGTCAGGGATGCTGCTTTCTATGATTATAGACTCAATTGGCAGAGAATAATCCTCTTTCCCTGTGGTCATTATGGTGCTGAGAGGAAAGGGCTGGATGAGTCTATAAAGAAGTATTCTGCTTGGCTGTGATGTCTTTCCAGAGATAGTGCTTAGCTTTTCCCCATCATTCTTTTTAAACCATGTACCCTGCCCGTTTTCTGGTTTGCTTCATTTGAATAGGCTGAGTGAAATAGGCCTTGTGTTCTAGGGTGGTGATCTCACCATTCTCTGATTGGGTTTCTCAGCTTTGTACTGTTGGCTGCCTGGGCTGGATCATTCTTTATAGATTGTGGTATGGTCAGCAGCACCTCTGACCTTCACCCACTAGATCCTAGTGCACCCCTCCATCTCCAGTCATGGTAACCCTAAATATTTTTGTAGGTGTTGGCAAATGCCCCTAAGGTACAAAACTGTCAGCGTTGTGAACCAGCAGTCAGATGAGCCAGGTGTGGTGGTACATGCCTCTAATCCCAGCACTACAGAGGTGGAGGCAAGAAGATTGTAAGTTCGAGGGCAGTCTGGGCTACATAGTGAGATCCTGTCTCAAGAGAACATCAACAACAAAAAAGTACAGTCAGATGACTGCTTCATTGAAACTAGAAAAAGAAAGCTGGGTGTAGTGGCTCATGCCTGTAATCCTAGCACTTCCAAAGCTAAGGCAGGAAGAACCCTATGAGTTTGAGGCCAGGCTAGGCAACTTTTGTGAGTTCCAAGTCAGCCTCTGCTACAGAGTACCCTGTGTCAAAAAATACAATGTTAGAACAGGACCCTGAAGTGCAGACTTAGAATTTTTCTTAAGCACAGTGCAGAAGACTTTCCTCTTTCAAAATATTAAAAATATTAGCTGTATTGAGATGAAATTGTTGAAATAACTAAGCTTCTGTTTATATATTTATTATCTAATAAACTTGTATTTGTCTTTACATCATCTAAGTTTCCTCATAGGAAAGGGCAAATGAAGTGTTAGATTGAAATTTAGGAAAAATGTTTTTACTCTGTGTTGAGGTCATAACTGAAAATGAATGTCTCGTAGTTCACCTGTAGATTTTGCGCATAGATGTATAGTGGGTAGTTTCTGAGCTGCTGAGGTTTCGTATGTTTCTCTTAATTTCCTGCTGATTCACTTTTAAGTTTTTATAATACTTTAAGAATGCTGCTGGCATATAGTAGGCACTTAAAACATATTTGCTGAATGAGATAAAAGGAATGATTGTGTAATAATGAAGTTGGAAGCAGGCAGTTATGGGGAAATATTCACTGGGATATGGTAGTGTTAGGCATTTGTTCTGTTTTAAAATTGTCCAAGTGTGCTTTATTTAGATATGCATATCTTTCGGCACTATACCCCAGTGCCTTTCTAATGTCACTGGTTATATAGAATTGCCCTTGGTGAGCCTAAATCAGATATTAGCAGATCACCTCCACCTCACCCCCCATTTGTGTACCTTTTTGTTGCCCTGTTTCTGTTGCTCGGAGCCCTTCTCTAAGCCATAATGGGAATGTTCCTCACTTGGCATTTCCTTGTATAAAATAAGACCAATAATAGCACCTGCCTCCCTCTCGGAGACTGCTTTGAGGATTGAAGTCATGAATGTGAAAGGCGTAGCAGGTGTGGCACAGAGTGAGCTCTCTAGAGATGCTCCCTCCTATGATCCCATTCCACTCCAGAGTGGGCGTTGGCCCTGCTTCTCTAAGCTCTGCTCCTTACTGAGCTTTCATCTGCGCTGTTCTACTTGTTGGAATTGGGAATGTAATAGGGGACAATCTTTTCAGCATGTGCACTGAGGCAGGGCTTTTGTTAGGCAGAAAGCTGTAAATGCAGATGAAAACCACATTAACCTTATCATCGGTCTTTACATCTTCTTCATGATGAGTTGGCTATATTAAGTAGGCTCAGCATTTTTGTTCTTAGTTTTTATGATTAGGAGCGTTTGCGTTAACAGCTTCTCTCTTCTTTTCAGCATGATCTATGTTTTGGTGAGCTCTTAGAACAACACGGAAGACTTGGTCCAGTTAAGTGCATGCAAAAAGCCACCAAATGAAAGGATTCTATCCAGCAAGGTCCTGTTTCCAAGAGTAGCCTATGGAATCTGACCAGTTACTTTAACAAAT
>NW_008480683.1:0-2514 GCF_000622305.1 Nannospalax galili
GGCATACCTCTGTGAGATCCAGGCCATTCGGGTCTAGGAAACAAGTTCCAACCACCTGGACCTACAGGGAGACCCTCTCTCAAATAACAAACAAAAAGAAGGACCGAATAGGTGGGCCTAGTGCAATTTCAGTCCTCCAGAAGTTGAGGCAGGTGGGTCATGAGTTCAAGGTCAGTCAGGGATATGTAGCAAGGCGCTGTCTCATAAAAACAGGGGTTGGGTAGTGAAAAGCATGTGATCAAGCATGTTAATCTACTTGATTTAGTCCTTGCATGATACAGTATCAGAAGACCCTGTTGTAAGGTATAAACTAGTTGTATTTGTCAATTAAAACTAAAAAAATTGAAAAGCAAGGAAAAAACATAAAAAACAATTTTTAAAACTTTTAAGGAAAAATTTTAAAAGAGGAAAAGGAAAGAAAATGTACTATTTGTTGTGTTGTGTGAAACTTCTGGGGAGACACTGCACATGGGTCTACTCACCCGAGATAGGGAGCCCATGACAGATCAAAGGAAGCATTATAGCAAAGTCTTACTTGGTGAACCAATGAGTTTATTGGGGTTACTGACAAGAGTATAGGTAAAGGGTGAGTAAAGGAGAAGAGGTGACTCAAAAGCAGTTGCATCACCAAAAACCCACCCCACATAGGTGATGAAAGCTATAGTCCTGGAAATGCTCAAAGAAAATTGGTTCCACGCTACTTTTAGTTACTGCCTGATAATGATGACAGTGATGAAATTTTGGGCTGCCTTTCATTTAAGAGTTTATACCCTTTTAGATGACAGAATCATGTACTTTCCACTAATCAAGAAGCTAAACGAAGACCTACACAAGGAGAATAAAGAGACATGTGTTTGCTTTTTTTTGCCTTCTCTGTGAGGATGAAAAAGATTGAAATACCACAAGATGAAGTTCAGGGTCGAGTTTGCCACATGTGGCTTGTCTTCTGACCCCTGACTCTTGTGACAGACATCATTAATTGACACAGGCATCTTTTCTCTCAAAAAGACTGGCCACATACTGTAAACATCCAGTAATGATATACCATCAGGCAGTCTGATGTTCTGGAAAGGGTACAAGGCTCTGGAGTCACAGAGCTTTATTCCAACTTTGTCACTGGCTGTATGACTTCAGATAAAATTATTTATCTTCTGGGAATCTGGGAGTTTTCTTTTACTTTCTATAGCCCTAGTGAACCAAAATCAGATACAAGAGTGGGATAAAGGGACAGTGTATGTTTAAAATACAGGGCTTGAAAGTATCATGCCCGAGGATGCTAAACCAGAGGCCAATAGCTCACTTTCCACATGAGCCACAGGTTAGAAGCTGTCCCCTTCCCACTCTGCTACATACAGACATTGGGTAAGTCACATGTGACTCATGGAAGGGAGAAAGAAAGGGAGGGAGGGAGGAAAGAACAGTGAGAGGCACAGCCACAGAACAAAGACTATCTCAAAGGTATAAAACATTTTCATAAATCCTATGGTTATTCAAGCTTATCAATTATTGGGTCTGAAAAATATAACCCCCCCAACCCATTTTTCCTACATTAAGAGCCTTTAAATCAGAAAGTCAGGATCATGCTGAGAAACTATAATCTTAAAGCTCATCTTAATTCTATCAACAAGGATATTCTAAAAGCCAGGCTAAAAAGAAGTGAAAATTTCAAAACAAATGAAGAACAAGGGTAGAGGAAGTTTCTTTAAAAAGCTAAATCAAAGCTTTTCAGACAGGGTCTTGCTATATAGCCCAGGTTGACCTAGAACTCTTGATCTTCCTTGTCTCTGTCTCCTGAGTGCTGGGATTACAGGTGTGAGCCACCTCATCCTTTTACAGTTTAATCTTTTATTATTATTATTAGCAGTAAGATATACAACTCATAAACACATGCCAAAATTGGGGCAAGACCACTATTCAAGATTTGATCATCAGAATAGTTTTCCAGATCAGCTTCATTTCTGTGATTTCTAGAATATATTCTGAACCCAATACTCAAGGTGAGTGCAACAATTAAACCAACTGTAAATGGCAAAGAGAAATTAAAAACCCGCTGTGTGTTGGGTACTCAGATTGGAAACCCAGGGTACAATAAGAAGATGAATAGGTCCCTCCTTGTCCTCTAGGAGGATGCCATCAACAACAACCAGAGATTCATAAGTAAACACTGGTTAGGCAGCCTGTTCCTTGGAGGGGAAGCAATATTGCATAAGGAATATTCTGGAATGGTTCATTGTTTGACGCTATCCATCTCAGTCCTGCACATCTCAAACACTGCTGACAGACAAACGGAATGTCAACGTGTTTGTAGAACACAGACGTTAATAGTGCTTTTACCACCTTCACATAAGAAAAATCCAAAGACTTTGGTTAAGATGACAAGCTCTGAGGTGAAGGGAGGTCATGAAAAGATACAGAAAGAAGTAAACCTTTGTGGAGACTGATAGGATACTACTCAAAAGTCTGCGAGAAAATCAGAGGTAGGCCTTGACCTGGTGATATGGGGCCACCTGTACA
>NW_008480684.1:0-2515 GCF_000622305.1 Nannospalax galili
CCTTTAATCCAAGCACTAGATCTCTGTAAGATCCAGGCCAGCCTGGTCTACATATTGAGTTCCAGGCCAGCTGGGACTATAGGGAAACCCTGTCTCAAAAAGATCAAAAACTAAAAAAGACTGGTTTCTAGCAAAGTGTAAAAGAACAAGAATCCATCTCTTATTTTATCCTATATCCAGGGCTATTTTTGTCTGTGAAGAAAATCACTTCTGTCTAAATTTTAGCCTTTCTGCCTATAATTATGAACGGACATTGAAAATTTAGGAGACATTGATTTTTTTTCTTCTGCCCACAATTAAGTTGATAAACTCAAGTTCAGAAGCAATCCCAGAGTGTATAACTAAGTAAACAACCCCAGGAAACAGGTAATGCCCTTCCCTTAGTGGGGAAGGAACAGAGAAGGAGTAGAGCAGATGCCATGAACTGTCACATTCTCCTAGGTTCTCTGAGTTTGCACAGAGATCACCAACTGACTATCATGTCACCTAAAGAACTCATCAGTCACCTTATCCATAAGCTACTAAATTGAAGTAGGCAGTCCTTAACATCACTTATCAAAACTGCATCCTCTGTTAGTGTCATGGACTATGGTAGTTATTCGCCAGCTATGGCATCACATCATGTGTGAGTCCACACTTCCTGCTTATTATAAAAGCTATGGTTCAGAAAGTTTAAGACATCTCTAAACCTTAGCTTTTCCACATGAAACAATAGTCACCCCTAGGTATTCTGTAAGAGAGAATTACATACGATAGTAGATGGCATTGTATCTGATTGTGATGGCTAGTATTAATTGTCAACTTGACAGAATCTAGAATCCACTGGGAGATGGGCTTCTGGGCATGCCTCTGAAGGATTATCTTGATTTTGTCAATTGAGGTGGGAAGACCTATCCACTGTGGGGGAGATTCTTCCTTGCCTGGGGCCCTTCACTATACAGAGGGAGCAGCAGCCGGCATTCACCTGCTTCCTGATTATGGCCACCATAGAACCAGGCCAGCCGCTTCAGGCTCCTGCTGCCTTAACTTCCCTTCCACGATGGGTTGAATTGTGAGCTAAAATAACCCGTCAGTTGTTTTTGTCAGAGTATTTTATGACAGTAACAGGAAAAGAAACAAGACGCTGACCTATAGTGAGTCCCATCTTAAGCTTGGTAGGTGTTATGGTGAACTCAGTTCATTTTTATTCCACAGCAGTACCACCATTAGAACAAAACTTGGAACAGCAGAAGGAAATTGGGAACAGTTTCCCCAATTTTTCCTAAATTAGGTCAAGTGATATATTCAATTTCTGAAGGATTTTAATGCAGGAACCACACCGAGAAGGCTAGGACTTTAGAAGTCACCATCAGAGAGATAAAACATGCATGTCCACGATGGTTAAAGAATAGAGGATGGTATAGAAAAGCCTACTTAGCGTGAACACTGTGGTCACAGTTTATAAGGAAATTTGATATGTGGTATCTTATTTAATACTCTAATTACCCTCCACATTAGTAAGACTGAAAAGAATTTTAAATGATTTGGCCAAGATTAGTCATTTAAAAAAAAATGTCAGAAGCCAGACTCAAATAACTTGAGATGTGGAATTTAGTGCTGCAGCATGCAGCACCGAACTCAGCATAAACATCACTATTCTGAAGCCAAAAATAAATTGTTTAGATGATCAAGAAGGGTAGCATCAATATTTATAGACTTGTTATAGATAAATTCCACAGAACTTATTTCAGAATAAAGATACATGAGATGTAAGGAATAGTTCAAAGAGTCATTCGTTCCTTTATTATTGGGGGCCAAGGATTTTAAAACATAATTGCTCCGGTTAGCACTCCAGACCTGGAAGTGTATTTAGATTTGTTTGATGTGCAAATCACTATTCTGTACCAAGCATTCATTGCAAATCTCTCACACTCTCTTCTTTTTAAATTTCAGCAACTGGACCTTCATTCCTGCCCTAAGCCGATTGTTTTCATCATTCATTCCTTCCTGTCTGCTAAGATTACAAGACTGGGCTTGGTGGCCTGAACAGAGGGGCGATTTGCAGTAGAAAAGGAGGACTGCATCCACAGGAGTAACATCAGGCATCTCCTGTAGTGAGCAGTGCACCAGATGTAGCATGCCACAGCC
The DNA here is from genome assembly GCF_000622305.1 of Nannospalax galili. NCBI lineage: Eukaryota > Metazoa > Chordata > Mammalia > Rodentia > Spalacidae > Nannospalax > Nannospalax galili. Next base: position 2,128 of record NW_008480684.1, read on the forward strand.
AGCTTCAGGTCTCCAGAGTCCTATGTAATATCCCAGACTCCTCTGTCAGTTTTAGCAACTTCAAAGGGCACCCTAAGTAAAAAAACACAAGGGATAGCAGAGTAAGACTTCTTAGGACAGAACAAGATTAAAGAGGCGAGGGTGAATGGATATGCATAGCCTAAGTTCTAAATAATGACACCCAAGGTCACAACCATGAGGACAGCTTGTGCAGATCTTAATCACACCAGTTTCTAGGCAACTGGTTCACCTAGGTAAGCCAGGGCTGAGCAGACGAGAAATGGATAATTTCACCTGCACCCATACCCGAGTAACAGTGATCCCTTGTTTCAGTGTGACTTACTTCCTGAATCAGTTGAATTGACTTTCACTGGCAGGCAAAAAAAAA
>NW_008480685.1:0-2363 GCF_000622305.1 Nannospalax galili
ATCTATCTATCTATCTATCTATCTATAATCTATCATCTAACAGTCATCTCTCAATCTATCATCTATCAATCTATCTATGTCTATATATCATGTATCATGAACCACCTATCATTTATAACTGATCTAGAATCTATCATCTACCATTATCTATAATCTATCTTTAAAATCTAAACCATTCGGGTATGAATTTCATATATATGTATAAATTACCCATAAATACTTTCATACATATTTTCTGAAAACAAAGATATTTTTCAATATCACCATATGATTATTAAGTTCAGAAAATTTAACATAGACATAATATTCTTATAAAAATAACTTTATATTTCAGTTTCCAAGTTGTTCCAAAATGCCTTTTGTGTAGTTTAGTTTCAGGTCCAAGACTCTTTCCTGGAACACACAGTGTATTTTGTTCCAATGTCTTTTTAGATTCCTAGAAACTGGACAGTTCTTGGCTTTCTTTTCAATTCTTAACAGACCTTTAATGACTGGGTGGGTTAAGGACTGAAAAGTTGAATGGTCTGACACAGAGATGTAAATGGAGAGCTGAGTAGGCAGTCTGAGACTGGTGCTGGTAGTAACCACCATGGCACTTGTAGCCTTTGTTTATTGCAGGCGTCTCAGAAGTAGCAACACAGTCCCTGCTTATGGTCAAGCACCTGTTCATTATTCTCCACTAGGCTGCTGAAGTTCTCTGCCAGTTGCAGAGCCAGAATTTCTGGGCAGTGCATTACCATTGCCTGTGTTGGCTGGTTCAGGGAGGCCATCAACTCCTTGTTAATAATCACTTTGCTGATAACGGCATGCACAGTGCGTAGCTGTAGCTCAAACATGTCTGTGATGGCTAATCCTGGTCATCTGGGATTAAACGTAGTGAGAGAGACTTTCATGATCATATTATTTGAAGCCAGAAGATTCACCCTAAATGTTAGCATTACCTCCTGATGGTAGCCCATATAAAAGGTCATGGCAGAAGGGAACTTTCATTTTTTGTTGGTTTGCCTCCTCTCTCACTGGTGAGTTCATTTTGTTGCTGTAGCAAGTCTTTTAGTCACCCATCTTCATGACCTTGGAGGTAGCAAACACATGTCCCCCCATTGACTCAGAAAGACATAGCAGAGGCTGCTGTTCACCTATGCATGGTTGCTTGCTGATTATGAGTTGGTGGGCATCACTCTCATGGGCAGCCATGTAGAGAATCTCCATCAGCATGGTATATACCAGATAGATGCACTCCAGAAGTTCCAGGTTGATGTGTATCACTCTTCTTTCTCCTGCTCCTGTTGAGCTCATTTAGGCTATGTAGCAGCAGACCCTGACCCAGAAGCTCCTTAATGTGACCATCTGACTGGATGTCCAAAAGGGTATTGTGTGCATCCTTTGTCAAGCCTTAGTAGAAGGCACTGATTGATCAAGTTGCACCGTGATTATAGGCATACAAGATCTATACCGGTGGGTCTGCACGTTGAATGTTGTCTTATGGGGGCTTATGAGCATGAGCTGATGCCCTTGGTGCCAGTAGGAGTGGAGACACAATGGTAGATGTGGTAGAGCATGTTACATGTGCAGACCTGGTCTGTGTGGCCCTTGGCATAGATATACTTGGACAGCCTTTCCATCAGCCGAGCTGAGTTCTCACCCTCATTTTCTGCTTGGTCTTTCTCAGACTTTGAGGGGCCTTCAGGAGGGGAAGTTTCCACTGATGGGTCTTGCAATTGAATCTGTAATAGGTGTGCAGGATGTTTCCCAAGTAGACATGGCAGATCTACTCAGTGGTCCCTTCTCCTCCAGGTAGTGCTGCACACACTCTATGATGACACATACTTGTGCCTTATCCTTCAGGTGTGCCACGTACCCTTGAGACTGAGGATCAGCCTTTTGCATTATATTGACAAATTCTTGATCCATTTGCTCTACCAGTGGTAGGATATAGCCATATACATGCAGCGGCTGGTCATAATTTTACAAGTATTCACTGTCTTCCAAAATGTTTGGTGACTTACTCTTCCTCAGAAATAAATGACTCAGACTCACTGGTGGTGAAAAACAGGAACATGGTGATGATGCTGAAATGCTAGAGCATGCTCACCTGGAACCAGCTGAGCTTGGGAGTCACACAGTGCCTTGGCTTTTGTTTTCTTGTAATATTGAAATTTAAAACAAATTATAAGTCAAAGCAAGAGAGATGGCTCAGTGGGTAAAGTCACCTGATGCCAAGCATGATGCCCTGTGTTCAGTTCCTGGAGCCCACACAATGGAAGGTGAAAACTGACTCCTGCAAGTTGTCTTCTGACCTGCACATGTGATAGTGGTACATTGCACATGTACACACACACACACACACACACACACACACACAC
>NW_008480686.1:0-2508 GCF_000622305.1 Nannospalax galili
ATATATATATAGCCAGTTGCCAAAGAGCTGCACATCTTTGTCTGTTATATGAGCCCCTTGAAGTAACATCTTTACTGAACAATAATTAAACCCATATTCTTTAATTATTTTGTAGAATATATTTTTAATTCATTTATCTCACACATTTCAGACTTTCTCCTTGAAGTTTTATATACCAATTACATGTATGTAAAATCATCCAAATGCTAATTCAGATCTCTGTGCCCAGTTGCACACATTCATAACTCAGACAACTTCAGACAACTCAAATTCAACATTATCTGAGCCAATTAGCTTTGACCATCTTTAGCTCTCACAAGCTGTTCCTTTTTGGCAGGGGGCATGCAGAATAGTTTAAATTTTGGGCCCATGAGCCGTCACCCTTACTTGGGTTCAAATACTAGTTCTTGTTACTTAAAACCTATGGACCTTTTGGCAAATAATTCGACCTCTCCCTGTGTCAGTTCCTTTAAGTGAAAAAACTATGGAGTAATAATAACAGTAATGGGTTGTTATAAAAATTAATATGCTAACAGATGTCCATACTTGGATGAGTCCTGACAATGCTAAGAACTCAGTGAGTATTATTTATTATCACTATTAACTTGGTGGAATATAAAGATTTCTCAGTAATTGTAAAGACTATATAGTTCTTATTCACATTTGTGGATATGATGAGTTCCTGGTACGGTACCTTGCATGTATGGGCTGCCCAAGCCGGCTCTGAATGTCGGGGCTTGAATGATCCTTCTGCATTAGCCTTGAGTAGCTTATACTAACGGTGCACACTACTGTGCCCAGCCCACAGTATATTTTTCCACTGAGAAAAAAAAGATTTCTGCAGCCTATTGTAAAATTACAATTGCAATGAAAGAGGCTGTCAATTGTTTTGTTGCATATACAACCATCTAGACTAAGTACTAAGAAAAATAATTGTTTCTACTGGCTCACTAGCATGCTTCCTTCCGCCAGATAATAGAAGATAGACAGTTCATTGTTCTTCTCTCTGAAACCTTCAAGAACACGGGGTTAAATTTAGGACCCATTTGTAGTAACTATACTTAGGCTAGATTTTCCGGTATCTATTAAATAGACCTCTATGTACTTTGGAAGAGTTCCTTTTTCTTTCTTTTTCTTATTTTAATTCTTCTACCAGAAACTGGCCAAAATAATCTTTAGATATATCCACTCAGCTAAATAAAACTATCTGTTTAGTGAACAATTTCTAACATCAAACACTGTGCTAGGAAAAATGAATAGATGAACAATGGAAAGAGTCTGCTGGGAACTGGCACCTGGAGAAAAACCAGAAGGGAGGCAAAGCAGGGACAAGCTAAGTGTCCTTTTCCAAGGTGGGGACCAGAGGGGTGCAGATTGGGCATGTTTTCAGATTTGAGAATACACATTATTAGATTTCTTGAGGATGAGACCCAAGTCTAAACATGAAATTCGTTTATGTTTCATATGTACCTTAGATGCACAGGCTGATAGTAATTTAAACAGTATTTTTCGAGTGCTTGTGTTTTGACTATAACCCATACAATCAGGTCAGGTGTGGAATTTTCCACAGTGGCACCATAGTGGTGTCACAAAATTTTCAGAGCATTTTGGATTTCAGATTAGGGATGCTCATCCTGTAGTGGAAAGGATAGGAAAAAGGCCAGGCTCAGAGGAGAGGACAAAAGAGCATCACCAATGCTCAGTGGCAGGCTCCAGTCATGGTAATTATGCTCCTTGATGTTTGCTGGGGCAGCTAGTGAACAACTGTGACACTCATCACAAGGTTGAAAAGAACTCTTCTGGAGACCCAGGTCAGTTGGGCCAACCAGGAGAATCACTGTGACTCAAACGGGATTGAAAAGGATCAGCCTATGACCGGGGATCAGAAGCAATGAACAAGAAAAGAGCATGCTCTCCTACTTAACAGACTCTTACCAGTTTTCCAAATATGTAAGTGGTTTCACCACAAGGCAACAAATAAAATCTTAGTTTACAATGGATAATTTATATATATATATATATATATATATGTCATTTAGCACATATGGCTAATTTGACTACATGGAAAAATCTACACATAAGCCATATTGTATATGGCTATTCTCTCACATGCTCTTTCTGTTTAATTAAAGAACTACTGGGGCTGGAGTGATGGCTTAGTAGCCACTAAGAGCACTGGCTGTTCTTGCAGAGGACACAAGTTCGGTTCTCAGCATCCACAGGGCAGCTTGCAAACATCTGGAACTTAAGATCCAGGGGAGCTGACATCCTCCTCTGGCCTCTGTGGGTACCAGGCACACATGTGGTGCACATCCATACATATAGGCAAACACTCATACACATATAAAATAAATGGAGTTTTCTCTTTAAAAAGAACAACAATACGTTTTCGTTTGCATGTTCATGCCAGTGGTGTGGACTCCCAGAAGTACACAGATGCCCACAGACAGTCAGCAAAGCTACCTTCACCTCCTCTCACTTTTCTACAAGTAAAGAGGGTTGAGAGGG
>NW_008480687.1:0-2515 GCF_000622305.1 Nannospalax galili
TATATATATACTATATACAGAAATTTATTATAACCACAGAGCAGAAAAATGAGGGTTCTGCCTGGTTTTCCTTTGAGAACAGTGTGTCAGCTTTTTGTTTCTGAAACATGATACCAGAGATAAGCAAGTAAAGATGAGGGCAAATTTATCTTGGCCCATAGTTTCAGAGGTTTCAGTCCATGGTGACTTAAATTTGCTGCTTTGGGCTTGTGGCAGCACAGTACATCATGGTAGGCCACACGCAGGAGCCTGCTCACCTCATAACCAGGAAGCAAAGGCAGAAGAAGGAGCCAAGTTCCCAACATTCCCCTTTAACAGCTCCCAACGGTTGTTACTTGCAAGCTTCTAACCCTCCCAACAGCCCTTGGCACCAAGGCTTTTGATGACATTGCAGATACAACCTACAGCAGAGAGGGATGACTGAATTCCATGAATATGTGTTAAAGGACAGTGGGAGAGAAAATCAACTTTATTTTGAGAGATTATTCCATGTATCAATAGTTAACAAAACATTATAGTATCTGCTAGGAGCAAATTACTACAAACAAGTGGGATGAAAATAGTTGATGTTTCAATATGAGGTAATTGGACTGCCAGGAATCACAGACATTGATATCACACAGTTTCCCAACTCTTGGGGCTCACAGCTTGCAAAACAGGCCCCACGCAAACATGATCAACTCTGGCCTGAGGTTAAGTGGGATAGCTGTCAATCAAGGGGCATATCTCCTGTTCAGGAAACCACTGACCTCAAGTGTGATATGAGTGGACGGTAGAAACAGCCTGGACAGAGGCTCACGCTTCCGCAACACCCTATCTTCTGTCCCACGACTTGAATGTACGCTAGGCTGATGTTCATTTTCACAAATGGAAGGCTAGCTTCCTGCTTTTATGAAAACCTGTTTCCAAGCTCATGAACAATAGCAAGAAAGAAACAGAAGCTTGTGGAGCCTCAGAGTGGATCCAACAAGGACATTAGAAGAAGTTGATCTTGATATTTTAAGGCACAATTTATTTTTGCGTCATTATTTATTTATTTGTTGTGAAAGTGTATGCTTTATGGGCATCAGAAAGCAGCGCATACACAACGAACAGGTAGAGCCTGCCCCATGGGCACCTTGCACTTACCCTCCAAGACACAGAGTCTCTGCTAGTAAAACTCAACTGCAAAATGGATTCCTCAGGGCAACTTCCCATCCTCTCAGGTGGGGAGAACCTGAAATCACTTTCCTGGAGGCACCTGTGGGTCACTAGAGATTGAGTCCCTCAGGGGTACCTTCCCGTTTTTTATAAAGAACATTCTCTTTAGACTTGTGGACGTCTTTGTTTGTTACTTTCATTCTGCGCCCTCACAAGTTCATCAGCCAGCTTCTATACAGATCGCCTTGATTTCAGCCCCAGAGGGGTCATCCTTTGCCATGATCAGGTTGTCCAAGGACATCATGGGCCAGAGTCATCCTTTTTGTGAGAATCTGCAAGATGCCCTTCTTAGTCTTTTCACCAGAAAGAGAAAATTCAGTCTTCCTGTCAGTGTGGCCTGGCCTGATAAGTGCTGGATCCAAGTTGCTGTTCGGTTTGTGGCCATAACTTCCACATCTCCTCTTGAATCAAATCCATCCAAGTGGTTCAACAATTCCAACACTGTTGGCTGAATTTCTTTCTCACCCCAGAGTTTGAATCATATCTTCTTGTCAAAATGGCATCAATTTCATCACCAAACACAATGGAGATTGTATACTTTAGCAACTCTAAACAGTTCCTGAACAAGTTATCACCTGGGTACTTCTCAATAAGCTCTGAGCCAGTCATTCTCCAGAGAGTGGCTGAAGTTTGGTTTGCTACTGCTTTGGCCAACAAGGTTTTCCCTGCGTGAGGTGGACCATAGAGAATGACCCTCTTAGGGGATTTTGTCTCCATCTCTGTGTAATAGGACGGGTAAAAGGAAATTCTACAAATTCCTTAATTTCCTGTATTTGGTTGTCCAGTCCTCCAAGGTCTGCATAGGTCTCCTGGAGGGCCTTTCCTCCTTCATAGCTGTGACCAGGGGATCTTTGTCATCCATCAGCAGCCTTATCAAGGCATGCACCTTGTGGTGGAGCAGGACTGAGCAGCCAGGTTCCAGCCGATCCTTGTCCACAAATGAAAGGATGCTGACGTGGTGTGTCTATCATCCATGATCTCTTCCAAGGTTCCTACTGACATCAGGGTTCCCGAGACCATCCACCTTTGATCTTTCCTCCTCTTGTTTTTCTTCTAATGGTTTCATCTGTTCCTGGTTGCTTATGAATTCTTCCATTGAGAAGGTAGCCTTTAATCCTTTCTAACTGCAGTAATCTCAAGCGGCACTGCGTGTGAGGTGTCACCAGGGGCAGCTTGCTGGCAGCATCTGGCCCCTTTGTTTTGTTCTTCTTTTGCCCCACCCTAGTTGGCACAGGAGGTCTGTACTTCTTTTTCTTTTCCTTCCCACCTCCGGGACCATGACTACCACTCTGACCTTGACCCATCTCCCTTCAGT
>NW_008480688.1:0-2514 GCF_000622305.1 Nannospalax galili
GGGCATGGATTTGATCAAAACACCTTATATGCATGTATGAAATTCTCATTTAAAAAAATCAGGCACATAATTGTTTGGCTTATCTAATACCAAATAACCTATTTGATTTTTTTTCTTTACAAAATTGACTAAATTACCCAATTGTTTGGTCTTTGTGTGGAGAGAGCCTGGGTTGCTATTGATGAAACTATATTTCATGTTCACACTCTGAAACAGCTGTAGTTCGGTGATTTGAAATAACTTAATGAGGTATTGATTGTCTGTTCACCATACTCTGAAACAACTACCGAAACTGTGAAAGGCTGCATCATAAGGGAGGGCGAGAAAGGAAGGGGAATGTCTATGGAATACGGTGGAAAAGTTCCTGTCGACTTGACGAACTTGAATTGGATGCTTTAGAATCAGGAAATGAATTATTTAATTGTAGGTGATAAATGCGAGTTCATTTTGCTCATTTGGAATTTGGAATTGGAACGGAATCACACAGATCTCAGGAAACATAAAAGTTAAAAACTAGCCTAGAGATGAATCGTAGTGGTTTGTTGTTTTTCATGCCAATTTTAGTTGTTCAAACTAGAAGAAACAGAGGAAAACCTTAGAGTAGAAACAAGGCTCTAGGGAAAGGACATAAAGAAACTGTCCCTTTTGCGTGTTTCTTAAATACTCCCCGGGGGCTCTTAATGAACTGCATCATTGCATCTTGGCGTGGAAGCTCACCATAAATTAACAAGATAGAGGGAATTTGAATGCAGACAGTATAGAGGTAGGTGCTCTGCAAACCAGTCCCCATATGGCATTTGGCTAACTACTGATTTCATGGATGAATAGTTGGAATCTTGAGGGAGTTATCCAACTCTGCAAAGAAATTTCTAGAATCACTGGGCCAATGACTATATTAAGTAGGTAAACTAATGTTGGCTTGGCACCTCTAATTAAGTCACTTCATTACTCCCTCTTTGTTCCTTCCACTTCCTTTCATTAAGAAAACCCAATCATTGATTATGTGTCAAATATAATGAATCTGGTGTTCTCCATGAACACAGAGTGGTTCTGTTAGAAAACAGATTAGAACCAGAAAGGATGGCACAGCAGGTCACATGAAGAAATGACTCTGAAGGCAAATAGCAGAGGTTAGCAGGTCACAGGCAGAAATTTCCATCCAGCTAATACTTATTGAGAAGCCTCCAGAGTCATGGAAGTCATTAGGAAGAAACTGGGCTGCCATCTCTTCCGGGTGGCTCTGACATCTCTAACCCTCAAGTTAGTGTAGCTCCCTTTACCCTCCAGTGATGCTTTCCAATGTAAATTTCACTTAGTCTGTTGATTTCAAGCAAATTCCTTTAAGGCAGTGCTTCTTAACTTGGATCAAAGGTGGGTGTTTTGTCTCTTGCTTGGGGACATTTTGGTTGTCACAACTGGAGAAAGGGGAGATGCTGCTGACATTTAGTGTATAGAGATCAAGGATGCTGACGGTCTGCACAATAAAGACTGATCTGGCCTCGATGTCAAGGGCAACACGGCTGAGAGACCCTGGAAAAGAGAACACTTTTAATGCTCAGAGGGAACTGATAGGACACTAGCAAGGACTTAATTGCTATTGACTAAAGAAAGGGAAAATTACAGGCAAGAAGAGGTCAACATGTGACAAGATGATCTACTATTCTCATCAGGCGTTTGGGGGTCACAGGTTGCAGGATGCAATGCTGGACTGTTTGGCTTGGAATCATGTTGGCTAACTGCCCAGAGCTGATTTGCATCTAATGGGATGTTTACATAAAATGTGTAGTCATAATAAATATAAACAATGGTGATGTTTTTAAAATGCATTTCTTTATTCCATTACCAGAATGATTGTCATTTGCTTAACTCCTACTGTGCCTGGCTCGGTGTTCAGTTCATAAACAAATACCAAAATAAAACAGACTGTACACAATTGGCTTCTTTCTATTTTAGAGCAGCACCCAGTATCAGTTATTCATATGAGGACAAGATAATTATTCTAGAAACAATAGAAATTTCTATTATTTCTTTTTGTTTTTCTACACACAGAGGAAATTAGAGGAGATATATATTTAGGCTGGAAAGATTTTCAGGGTGTCCTTATAGAGACATACATGCTTCATGCACTTAAAATATTAATAATTTCAAGAAGTTTAAAGGCATTTGTATATCACAATCTCAGGTATCATTGCTCTAGATCTATTTCCACAGTCTAAAGGGAGAAGGTGGCTGGGGAGGTTAGTCACTGTTAGAATGTTGCCTAGTTTGCTTCCATCCCCAGTCTGACAACAATAAATAAACAAAAAAAGCAAATAAATGAGAGGCTGACTTTAATGAGCTCTAAGTTCTCTTCCTACCCAAGAATGAGGAGTCTGCCTTTCTCTGTGACCATTTGGAGGTGACACAATTGGGTCTGATAATCATTTATTTCTGGGAATGCAGGAACCTAGGAAAATTAGATGCTAAATTTTCATTAATTTATTCTGTGACAGTTTCTCACATGTTATGATCACA
>NW_008480689.1:0-2518 GCF_000622305.1 Nannospalax galili
GGGAGGAAAGGATTTATTTGGCTTACACTTCCAGGTCACAGTCCATCACTGAGGGAAATCAAAGCAGGAACTTGAAACAGAGACCATGGAGGAGCACCTCTTGCTGGCTCGCCCACAGGCTCAAGCTTAGGCAGCTTCCTAATACGGCCCAGGGCCACATGCCTAGGTAATGGTGCCACCCACAGTGGACTGGGCCCTCCTACATCAACTAACAATCAAGACAATCTTCCACAGACATACCCACAGGTGAGTCTGATCTGGGCAATCCCTCAACTGAGAGTCTCCTTAGACACAATTAAAGATGACGATTAAAGCTAATGAGGACAGTCACCAAACTAAACTTGAAGAGGGTTGTTACTTTGGTCTGTTGTAGGCACCCTGTCGGGGATAAACAGGTTGGTTTTTTTCATCTCCTGGAAGTTCACACAGCACCAACTCAGGGGTGTGGCTAGGGGTTGGTGAGGGGCAGATGCGGCCAGCTTCTCTATCAAGCTCCAAGCATCATCGGCCTCCTGGAACGTCTGGACCAAGGGACCAAAGCCAGCGGGAACTGGGTTTGGGAAGCCTGACGCCACCAAGTCTACCACCCACAGTTCCTTGTCCCCAGAACCCCAGGAAACACGTGTCGCTGTCACATCATCAAGGTGGCAAGAGGGACCCTGGGACCCCATGTCCCCACATGACAGGTCTGTCCTCTCTGAAGCCACATCCTTGCCTGGCCTTCTGCCGAGGCTGCTACCTCGGCCTCTCCTGTCAAGTGGCCTTTGTTGCCTAAGGAAATCCCTTCCCCTCACCAGAGTCCAGGAAGGTACACCAACAACAGGAGTGAACAGCAATCCGTCTTCCCAAGGGGAATAATTAATCGATGCCACGTGGGAAGCACCAAGAGTTTTGAATAAATGTGGAGACACAGTTACAAGAGCAAAATATTATCATTTGTCCAACATAATTATTTTCTTGGAAACCGTCAGTGATTAATATGGTACATTATAAATACTGTGGTGTGCATCAAGTTTCATCTCTCCGGTCTAATTAACATGCTGGGGAATGACTCTTTTGGTGGGGAAAGACATTTAAAATATATATTTCACAAAATCTGAGTTATTTGTCATAAGCTCCAAGAGGAAAAAAATAAAATATGGAGAACGCTATAGTCATTTAAATACTTTATAACATAGTGGTTTCAAATAAATCAGTTCTTCAAGCTCTGCAGGGAGGAAAGGATGGCAGGGTGTGGGACCCTGCTTGGCTGTGCACCCACTTTCTTCTCAGATCACTCTCAGGCTCCAACTGTGCATCCAGACAGTCACCCTATGCAGGCCCAGGCTGCAGTGTGGACCCCAGGCTGACTGCTCAGTGTGGAGCGCAGTCCGCTCTGTGAGAGTGAGGAGGTGCCACACAGTTCTGCACTCAGTGTGCCCAGTGTTCTAACCCACCCACAGTGGGGCACTCCAGGAACAGTCACACTGATCATCAGGACAGGAAGAAAGGCTGTGACTTGGGGGTTTCAGAGCACACTGCTGGGCAGTCGCTGTTCCATTGTCCTGGAGATGGAACTGCTGTGGTTTGAATATGAAATGTCTCCTACAGGCTCCTGCATTTGATGCCCTCCACCATCCTGCCTCTCTGTGACTGTGTGCCAGTGTGCACATCCCTGTTCTTTTCCACACAGATTCTTTCCACATGATGCCCAGGACCATAGGGGCTTGTCCCCAAGGAGCTAGCCATAGCCAGCCCTGACATGGGGACAGAAGAGCACCATCTCCAACTGGGCAACTGTCCTCTGGAAACAAGAGGGGTTATGGTTCCCCACTGTCTGGAAACTTGGTGAACAAGCCCACAGGGGCAGCAGAGCTTCCTGTTAGACGGCATCCACGGTGTCCGGGGACCCAGGCAATCTCTCTAGGAGGTCAACGGCCATGGAAACCTTTCTGGGCCATAATATGCTGGATATAGGGCTCCCAGGGTGAGGCGGGGGGGGGGGACATGGAGGCACATAACCAGGGGCAGGGTAGGGCCAGGGCTTCCAGTGCCAGCAGATTCTCAAAGTAGAAATGGGTAGAATTCGGGCACCCCAGTGCTCACCCTGCTGGACAAGGCCAGTTGCAATACAAGACCACACACAGACCTTGAAAAGGGTCCAGGTTGTTACTTCATTGTGCCCAAATCAACTTCCCACGTTCTCAAACTGCCCTCACCTTCTCTGGGACAAGCTAGACAAGGCCCTGAGTTGTGATCCACACTTGGGTTCTTCCCTTAGACAACTATGGATCTGAGAAATGCCCCTTTGCTCTAGACTCTTCCAGATTGGCCAGTACAGCACCTTCTAGGCTGAGGCCTAGACCCCTCAGGTGGGAGGCCAAGCCCACCAGAGTCCAGTCTGGGATGGCGGCAGGCCCTGCGACAAGCATGTCACACTGTGGGGCTCCTGTCCTCATGCTCCTATCTGGACACATTCCACCTCAATTTGCATAGAAAGCATCATCCTTAGGTTCCCAACACAAGGGGCTCAAAGAAC
>NW_008480690.1:0-2518 GCF_000622305.1 Nannospalax galili
AGAATATTTGAAAATTAGTGTGCGAAGCAGGGTTGAGGCAAGACAGTGGACAAGGAGGTGCACAGGGTTTGCAGGTAGTACAGAGTTGCAGGTCCAGAGAAGTGTGAGATGTAGTGTTCCAGAAAGTAGAAATTGGAGCGAGGCACTAGAGACCAAAACATAGCCCCCAGTGACCTCTAGGATTGATTGACCACGCGGCAAGCCAGAAATGCAAAACTCCAGGTCTTTCTCTACAAATAATTGAAATAAGTAGAGGCCTGAGCTAGAAAATGCAGCAACACATAGACTAATCACAAAAATGAGATCAGATGCACTGTCTAATTTGTTATTATGAGTGTGGAAATGTCACCCACCACAGACTCTACTATCTGTTTACATACAGTTATCTGCTATCAAGGATAATATGGCCTATGATAAGAAGCACTACACTCTCCTGGTTTGAACAGCATTTCAGATCTGATCAGATCAAAAAGATCTTTCAATGTACAATGTAATGCCCTAATGCCTACCCATCTAAATTTGTCAATAAATCATGTATTGAATGTGGTGTTTCTATGTGACGGTGATCAATGAAAATATAAAGTGGCCAAATCAGGAATCTAAAAGGCATTTACTGATTACAAAGCATACTGGGACTTGCACAGCTTACTTTAAAGTTTTCTTATTGAGGACTTTCATAATCACTTACAAATCTAGTGTAATTATTTTTCTTTAGAATTAGATTTCAAAGAATACTTATCTCTAAGTTCATTCCTAAACAAATTCATCCTAAAAGTACCCAGGAATACCCATGTTTCTCATTTCAAAAGGCTGTGAAGTTTTAGAGTTGAAAAGTCCCTGTGTATAGTATATATTTTAAGAGATTGCCTCATTTATTTTGACTGTGTCTATATTTTATGACTGCTTATGTAGCATTTTCAACTTTAAAATTAATGTCAATGAATCCTTCTGAAACAGCAGCTGCCATCCTAGTTAAATCTTAAATAGACAAATTGCTCATATTTCATGTACTAGTTATTCTTGAAAAAGCTTCATCAGAGTGGCATTATGCCCTGTTTTACAAGTATGCTGAATTCTTTTACCATCAAAGCAAAAGGACAAGTTGGCATTCACTTCTCCGGAAGCATAAATGCTGCTTTCTTTGCTCAATTCTGTTGCTTCCTTCTTAAATACGTGACTGTCAATAGCACATTTATGAGGAGGGATTTAATATAATCCACACAGGCTTTCCAATTTTTATCACTTCCCCCCCCATTATCTCCTGGTTAAGGCTATTCCTAAGTGTTCTTTGATTGTGCCAGGCTCTAACTTGGTCCTCAGCAACCAATGTCAGCCTGTCCCATACATACACATTTGTAGAAGCCTGTGCTGAATAGGAAAGTTTGTCACCACTCCGAAGTAGATGAGAAATGAAAATCACCATGTTGTATAAAATCCAGCACACTGTAATTTCATGTCCTAAACAGGAAGAGGGGCAATGTGCCAATTCATCGTCATTATTGCAGAACGCAGGAATGATTTGAAGTGGCAATTCTGGAATACAATAGAATGTAATTTCTTTGGGTTTGAGGGAAATGTAGGGTCTGAAAGGAACTATATCATCTAACTGTGATGGCTTTTACCAATAACACCAGCACTCAGGAGGCTGAGGGAGAAGGATTTGTCAGTAGTCAGAGGTCAGTCTGGGTTGCATGGTGAGGGCTACACTAGCCTGGGCTACAGGACCAGATCCTGGCTTAAACTCAAACTAGAAAATAAAAACAGACAAACAAAAACACCCTCATAATATTTGGTCAGAGAGCAATAAGATAGGGCACTGGTAAAAACCGCAGAACAGGTATAAGGGACAGTTCCTAATAAACACACATTAGAGCAGACGTTTTAGGGTTGGACATTCCTGGTTCATATAAAATATCCTTGGAGATGATTTCCATAAAAAGCCTAAAAATTACTTTCACAGGTAAATAAGAGATTGCCGCTGTCTTCAGAAAAAAAGTTAATGTTTGTATTATACCTTAGAAAAGTGTCACTTCCAAAATAATTTTATAGCAGTTATTTAAAAGTTAAAGAGGGCTACATATATTACAATATAGCAGAAACTGGCAGGCAAAGTCAATGCCCGAAGGCAGAAATCAAAGTTGGTTTGTTTATCGCATGTGATTAAAAAGGATGAATTAGCTGGGAGAGGTGGCATATGCAGATGAATCACTGCGAGATTGAGGCCAGCCTGGTCTACAGAGAGAATTCCAGGTCAGCAGAAGCTAAATGGAGACATTGTCTCAAAAAACAAAACAAAGCCAACCAACAAACAGAAAAATTAATTAGGCGGGCAAAGATGTTTATAAATTACCAGAGTGCTCACTATTTACTTTGATTTTCTCCATTTCCTGACTGATTCCTGAATGTATCTGGATTGTGGTCATGTGTGCTCATGACTACAATCAACTATCTTTCTATTCTTACCGATAAACCAAGAGCATCAGTCAAAACAAAACGTTGAAGGAACGAAAAAAGTCTT